>NC_056729.1:436650928-436708428 GCF_019279795.1 Protopterus annectens | reverse complement strand
AATGGAGAAATATTTTCATCAGTCTCCTGAACCATGTGGGAACCCTTCTAAACTCAGCTCTTTCAGAAGCCATGGCCACTTCACAGATTGATATTAGGTGGAAAATTGTAGCAGATTCATGTTGATGCATGTTACGGGAACCACATGCTAAGCATCAACAGGCAGCATGATATAGCCCTATGTCACATCAGAGTTGTAGACAACAACAGACTCGTGTGTGTGTGTGTGTGTGTGTGTGTGTGTGTGTGTGTGTGTGTGTGTGTGTGTATGGGGGGGTGATGACGACCCTTCTTACCCTGGAAGACATTGACCTCTATGTAGTAATTGAGACATGGAGAGCACTCCAGTTGTGCAGAGTTATAACACCTTCCACACATTTAGACTAGCTATTGCACAGGAGAGGAAAAAAGGCGATGGTGTCTCAGTCTTCATCCAGAAGAGACTCACATCAAGGCTGGCAAAGCAGCATGATGCACTATAGCTTCTTCATGTCCAAATAGCAATCAGAAATGTCCTGTACCATGTATTAGTTAGCTATAGAACTATAGAACTCCCTCTATGACAAAAACAAAGCCACAACATCTATCTACGGGAACTAGAATCACCCAGTATTAAACCCAAAAACATTTTCCTATGTGATCTAAACTATCCAGCTATAGACTGCGAATCCTACACCACCACTAGTGCCCAAGCACAGAGATCCCTGAATTTTGTCAATACAAATGCCGTGGAGAAATTAGTCAAAGTACCCACTAGGGGGAATAGGATCTTGGATATTTTCCTTACTAATATGGCAACATCTTGTACCATCCCTTGTGTATATTCTTCATTTGTTAGGTCTGACCATAAAGCAGTCTCTTTTGAAATAAAACTGAAAACAGAGATCCTTTCCACACAAGGCACTTTTAGAAAGGCAAGTTTCCTACTTCTAAGTGATACATTGACAAGCTTCATATCCCCATCCAACCCAGTTATCTCCACTGAATACATAGAAATGCACACCGCCACACTATATCATCATGTAAACAGCCACACAGATGCAGCTGTACCCCATAGGAACAAGTGCAGGGCAAACCCCAGAAACACACCCACATGGTAGAACCATAATATCAATGAGCTTTACAACAAAAGGAAAAGAATTTTGACCAAAAGTAAGAAGAGTAATTCGCAGAATGTTAGAGCCCTTGTCACTGAAACAAACAACTCAGGAGCTTAATAAAATCCACCCAAGCCAAGTTTGAGGCTAAAATAGATAACTAAGCCAAAGACAATCACAAGGCATTTTTAGTTATGTTTGTAATCCCAAAAGCACAACAGGGTAATGCACTGAGCTGATTGTGAACAATGTTAGCTATACTGAGGCTGAGGGTATAGAGAACCTACTGGCTGATAAATTTAGCTCTAAATTTATCCCTCTCTCCCCTACCTCTCAACTGTCCCTGATTTTGACTCAAATTCTAGGTCTGTCTTTCTAAATCCCACCTAAAACTGCTGACTGTTAGAGAAGAGGTGATGAATTGCTCTTAATAAATAATGACGGTAATTAGATTTATAGACTTCTTGTAGTTCAGAAAATGTATGCTAATGCACATTCTCTTATTTTGCTAATGTTTAAAGTTAATAGTGCTACTACTTTTAAAGTTTCCCTGATTGTCCCTAATTATTTTTGGATTTGTCCCTGACTGTGTTTAGATTTCTCCCTGATTAGTTCAGAGCTATGCTCCATCTATACCTCAAGATATACATAAAACTGGCTTGCCTCCAGCTATCACACAAGGCCAAGTCCTAAAAGTGCTATCAAAAACTAAAAATACTAAATTGATGGATCTTGACAATATCACTGGATGCATCTTAAGCAGCAAGAAGCTTGCTTTAGCCACACCCCTAACACCGTTGATCAATCTCAGCCTCCATACAGGTTTTCTACTAAGCAAATGGAGAACAGCTGCAGTCATTCCCCTGCATAAGGGAGGACCTTCCACAGACCCAACCAATTACAGACCCATAAGTCTGACCAGCCTTATATGGAAAGCATAGAATGACTTATTATGGAATTAATCGCTCAGGACATAAGGAATCTCTAAACACTGGACTCATCTTAGTTTGGATTTGTCAAGGGAAGGTCAGAGTATGCTTACTCAGCCTTATTGACTTTTTGAAACGGTCACTAAAGTAATGCATGAAGGTAAAATAGTACAAGTGCATACCTTGACCTGGCCAAAGTTTTTTACACAATTCCCCAGTTAGGCATAGTAGAAAAATTAAATAAACTGGGAATAAACCCCTGTATCACCGACTGAATTGTCAACTGGCTCACAGATAGGAGACAGATAATCAAAATAGAGGAAATTACCTCCACAAAGACAGCTGTTACCAGTAGAGTCCCCCAGGGTTCTGTGCTGGGACCTCTCCTGTTTGGCCTCTACTTTTGTGAAGTAAAAGCCAATACCAATGGGTACTGGCTGACTAAGTTTGCAGATGACTGCAAGATAGGAGCAGTCGTTGAATCCCCAAATGATACAGCCCTCCTGCAGGAAGGTTTGTCTCAAATAAATAAATGGCACCAAATTCATGGCTTGAAACTAAATGCCCAAAAAAATGCATCATTGAATCATTGAGCATAATGTCCCCTTTGGCATGTATCTGTCCAGACACATGCAACAACTGGAACACCCATAGAAATACCTTACTAAAAGGATACAAGACCTAAACAACATGTTCTACATGGACCAGCTGAAAGCCCTGTCACTATAATTGGTATCCTACAGACTGCTAAGAGGTGTCCTGTGTGTGGCATACAAGTCAACCTCTGCCCCATTACTGATAGATTTCCTGCACATCATCAAGACCAATGTCATCAGAAATAATTGGTCTAGTGATCTAAACCTCTTCTGCAACATCAACAGAATGGCTTGCAGGGACAAGTATATCTCACAAAGGATACCGGTGCTGTGGAACAGACTCCTCATCCACATTGAACAAAGTTCATCCCTGTCCATATTCAAGTACAACTTAGATCTATGTATGGGAAACAGAAAATTTATCAAAGGATTGCCCACCCTGTACTACTATGGACAGAGGTAGCTCCTAAATTCTTTATCCCTGCATGGCTCCCCTCAAATTATCTATAGTATAATCCCAGTTATTCTCATTTGGGGTAATATACAATTATTGGTTATTCTGAGCACAAAATGGGAAACTGACTAGGCTTAAAATGGCCTGCAAGGGCAGCTAGCCTAGTACTACTCATTAACCTAAGAACCTATGACCAAGTGCACAGACATACTAGGTATTGGGTCTGTACATACCATGCTGGTGTATAGTAGCTTGATAATGCACTACCAGTCATAGCATTGCAGGGCCATGATGCACCTAGGGTTTGTCAGATGGATTTTAAGAAGGTCTTAGTCTAGTTAAAGTCATCGACCTGAATGCATAGAACCGCTTCCCATGCTACAGTGTTTATGCAGAGGCAGGCATGAGTTAGTGCAGTCTAGGGTTGGTGCACGTGGTATTAAATGTGCAGTCCAGCAATATTTCAGAAACATTTAGCCTAAGTTACCTCATTAGTGTGATTGCAGTGCTACAACCCTATCAACAGCAACCCCCACTGTGGTTCCATTATGCAAATATTCTGTAGTATAATGAGTGAATACTGAATAAAGTAATTGCATTGGCCTTCAGTATGAAGAATGGTTTTACGTCTGCTGTGGTAAGGGTGCAGAGGCCAGTGACAAGTGGGGATGGTGACAGGATATTAGTAAGGTGTTTTATTTGGGAGTCCCTGCTTAATAGCAAATTGCTGACAGGACAATAGAGATCACTGGAAAGATTGCAATGAATCTCTGCATTAAAATAATGCCATTGCTCTACAGATTACAGATGTGTAGTACATAATTTGCAGTAAGGGTACCCAAGTCTGTGGCAGGTAAGAAAGATGACTGGATAGGTGAAGAATTATTTTATTTTATTTTGGGGGACTTTCTCCACAGCATCCTGCTGATAGAGTGATGGGGAGCATAGGGGGGATGAAATGATGAATGAGAGAAGACAGGGCTTAGACACAAACATCAGTAGCCTACCAGCTGTATGGCTGAGTGGCTGTGTGAAGTGGATTATGTCCATTGGTAGGTTGCACAGACAGAGAGGATGTTCAGGAATGCAGAAACTCTGCAGCAGTGTTTCACATGTGGTATCAGGAGATGAGGTGGGGTTGGGGAGAATCACTTAATGACTAATACAAGGTATGGGTGGATATGCAAGGCTTTCATTGACTGTGCTTTGTTGGGCAGAGCTCAGTGTAGGTTGATGACAGGGTGCATGAGACAACACTGTCCATCCTTGTACTGCCATACTGGACTGTTATAATGAAGCAGCCTCTGGTAGGGGTGACACCATTTTGTTGTATGGTTGCATGGCTCTTTTAGTTTATTCTGAACATATTTTGTGCTCACTTACTGAGCATACATATATGTTCACATGTACAGGTACATACATGGTGCCAGAGAGTGAAAGTACCTTGAGAAGTTCTGTCAGGCAAAGACTGATGCATTACTTTGGGCTTTCCATGAATGCAGATGATGGAGTCTGAGCATAGATAGAACAATCTGGCCTTCCAGAAAAAGTGTGTTGCATGAGCTGGTTGCGGATGTTAATGCAGTTAGTATCAAAAAAAGTCAGCCCAAAATGTCTGTCACAGGATTACTGATATGATTCTGCATGCCCACACAAAACCATGTCAATGTATGGGTGAGAGAATAGACACAAATGGGTGTAAATCACTTTCACCAACAAGAAGGAGTTCCTAGAGTCCCTACCTGGAGAAAGTGAAAGAACCCAGAGACCAGCAAAAGCCTAGATGTAGGAACTGAACTGAATATACTATCCTGTGTCTCTTTGGGGGATGAACCAGGCTGCCAATTCCTTAGGTTCATAGATTCATAGGTGACTACTAGGCTAACAATATCTGGGGACCTTTTTAAGCCTAGCCTTGCTTCCCAAATGTATCTGGCAGGTTGATAGTCCAAGGTTCGTTTAAGAGATATATGTAGAAGTGGGCATGGGTGGCCAGGCTTTTACAGGCTGACAGTATCTATGACAGGCATAAATGCCAGACCAGGATAGGTTTCTGATTCCCCATTCACTGGTCCAAGTTATGATTAAATTGGATTAGGGAAGAGCTCATCTTGACATTGATGGGAAACCTGTTCCAGAAAAGGTTTAGACTCTTGAGATGCATATCTGTCCCTCCAACATATCTTATAGGTTCATAGGGTCATAGGTAGGTACTAGGCTATTGACCCAAGGACCTAAGTAAGCCTAGCCAACAAGGTTCCCTGGCTTACGCCACCCAAGAAAGTTATTTTCCTGTGCCCCTGTCGAGCAGAGCCACAGAAGTGATTCCCAGGGTGTATTTCCTATCTCCCATCCACTCATCAAGATTTTTCTTGAAGAGTGCTAACGAGGAACTTTGCTTGACATATATGGGTAGCTTGTTCCAGAGTATGGGAAGTCTCTGGGACAGGAATGTATCCCTCCAGCATGTCCTGTTTATTGTGGTGACAGTGTTTAGGTCCCTAGAGCATGTAGCTCAGAGGGATTGGGATTTCTTTAGGTGTAGCATGTCCAACAGCTCTGGGTTTGACATGCTACACCTAAATGCTTTATATGTTAAGCAGAGATCACCTCGGAGTAGGCGATATGCTATGGAGTAAAGCTGGAGTTTTTTGAGATGGTCAGTGTAGGGCATCTGTTTGAGGCCAGTAATCCTCTTTGTGAGGTATTTCTGTGGCCTTTCCAGCTGCTGCAGATGTCTTGTGAGGTACATTCCAAAAGGGGCATTATTCTCTATAATGGGTCTAATAAGTGTCGAGTAGAGGGGAGCAATGACCTTTTTTTTCTTGGATGAGAAACCTTTTGTGATGAGGTGTGCCATGTAGAAGGATTTCATGACTACTGTGGCAATATGATTATCAAAGGAGAGACTACTGTTCACCTCGGTCCCAAGGTCTCTTATCACATATTCGGCATTAAGTAGACTGCCGCCTATGTGGTAGTTCATGGGTACAGAGTTTTTACCAAAGGAGATGACAATGCATTTTTTGGCATTGAACTTGAGCCCATGGCTCTGACACCAGGCATCTATCTCAGTGAGGCCCTTCTGTAGGATTTCCCTATCATTTGGAGACTCGACTATGGCTCCTAGTTTTCAGTCATCTGTGAACTTCATTAGCCAGAGGCTTTCTGTGCTAGCCTGTACTTCAGAGAAGTAGATACCAAACAGGAGAGGTCCCAGTACTGAACCCTGTAGTACTCCACTTGTCACTGATTTGAAGTCAGATTTGGAGTCTGTAACTTTTACACTGTGGGTTCTGTCAGTGAGCCAGTTGGCAACCCATCTTGTGACATAGGGATTTATACCTAGTTTAGTGAGTTTAGCTATAATTCCAGAATAGGGGATGATGTCGAAAGCCTTGGTGAGGACAAGATAGGCTGTGTGAACGACCTTACCCTCGCCTATGGCTTTGGTGACTGCCTCAAAGAAGACAATCAGGTTCAGGAGGCATGATCTGCCTTTCACAAACCCAAACTGGGTGGGGTCCAGAGTTTGGAGGTTACCAATGTCTTTGTTTATGAGGTCCATGATGATACGTTCCATGGCCTTGCAGACCAGGCTCATCAGACTAATAGAGCGATAGTTCCCTGGATCAGTGGTGGCTACCCCTTTGTGGAGTGGGATAACTGTTGCTGTGTGCCATTCAGTGGGCACAAAGCCTGACGTGAGGCTATGATTGAACATGGTGCTTAGGTGGGGAGCCAGTTCGTTCTGAAGTTCATGTAAAATGCAGCCTGGGATGTTGTCCGGTCCCATGGATGCTATGTTTTTGGCTTTAGAGAATATAGATTTTACCTGCATAGTTGTGATTACAGGGACTCTGCATTCTTCCTGTGTAGATATGGGCCCTTTAGGGTGAGAGAGGGGGTAAAGTTTGCACTGAACCTATCTGCTAGGATGTTGGCTATATCAGTTGTTTCTGTAATTTTCATGCCATTGTGCTGTAACTCAGAGCAGGTCTGGGTGTTGCCACTGAGATTCTTGACATAGCTATAGAATGTTTTGTAGTTGTTCTTAGAATCAGTGGCAATTGTGTTTTCGCAGCTAGCTTTGGAGGATCTTATAAGGGATCTCAGCTTCTTACTGAGGCTGACTAGGGAGCTCCTCCACTCATGGGGTTTTACTCTCCTTTGCAACAGTTTCTTCCTTCTGTTGTAGAGTTTGTTTATGGCAGGGGACCACCAGAATGGTTTCATTTTTTTGGAGGATAACGTCTTGGTTCCATTTGGGATAGCATGATCCATCCACTCGTGTAAGTGCTTATAGAGTGCATTTGTGTAGGATTCAGCAGTCATAACTGTATTGTCCATCTACATGGGTGTCATGAAGTTCACCACTTCTGCCTTAAGAAACATGAAGTTGACTTTGGAGAATTTTTTTACGATGGTTTCCTTAATGGTGGGTGGGAGCAGGATATGGATATCTAGGGTGATTAGCTTATGGTCAGATCTGACCAATGAGGATTTGACACCGGTCACTCATGTTGGTAATGACCAGGTCTAGGATATTGTTGCCATTGGTGAGGATGTGAATAAGTTGATCCAGGGCACTGGAATTTATGAATTCCAGAAAGCATTGAGTGAAGGAGTTGGTACATGAGTAGTTTTCCCAATAATAGTGGGTTAGTTGAAATTGCCCATTATTAGGGTGTTTGGTTGAACCCTATTATTTTCCAGTATATCAAGAAAAGATGAGTGGGAATCCTGGGGCATGGTGGGGGATCTGTAGCAAGACAGAATTTGGATTGCAGTTTTGCCCAGAGTTAGTTGCACTTGGATAACCTTGGGTGCATTATGCTGAGCAACTAGCCTGGAGGTGTGGATATCCTTAATTAATATGGACACACTGCTGCCTTTGGTGTTCTGGTCCAGGTTAGATGACCAAAAATTGTTGTATGGGTTATAGCCTGGTAATGCAGGGGTGGTCTCTGGAGCCTTGATCCAGGTCTCAATCACTGCACATATATCGATGTTCTCCATTTTAAGGAGTTTCTCGAGTGAGTGCATTTTGAGATTTAGACTTCTAACATTGAGTAGCATTACCCTCAGTTTTTGCTTGCCTATTCCTGTTATGGTGTTGAATTTGTCATTTGAACCTTGCCTAAAAAGGCACTATAGGGGCAGCAAGAGCCTTAGCCAGTATCCGGAATCTCAGGGGCGACAGGTGCAGGCCATCTCTCCAAAGCATTGTGGTCTGTCAACCATGTCATCCCAGGCAGACAGATACTGGATCCCCTTAGAATGACACCAGAAGCTTAGCCAATTGGTGAAGTCAATCATTTTGTCCTTGTACTCTGGTGTTATTCTGGACAATGGCAGGATGCTACTCAGGGCTAGGGTCATACTTGCCTAGGCTACAAGATCAGAGAGCTCTTCCATGTCTCTTTTCATGTAGTCTAGGGAGGTACATCTCAGGTCATTTACACCAACATGGACAATGACACAGTCATATTTGTACTTGTTGTGGAGTGACCTGAATGCATGGGTTATGTAGTGGATCCTGGCACCCAACAGGCAACTGACAGTAACCTTCTCCTTGTTTAGCCTGGTGAGTTGGACATCAGTGTGCCTGACTATAGAGTCATCTATAACTAGTGTGTTGGGTACGTTGTTTTGCCTTATGGGCTGTGGGTAAGTGGCACACTGAGTCTGTGGGCTATGTGTCATTTGGGTTGTGTTGGGGCATGGAGTTTGCTTGCGTTTCTGCTTTGGAGGTCTCTGTTGCTTGAGCAGATTATAAATGAGACCCTCTGTTAATGTTCTTGTGTTTCTATGTATGGATTTTGGTGGTGTAGGTTTAGTGGGACTATGTGATCAGTGTGGTGTGGTGCAAATGTTGACCTTCTCCTCTTGACTGTCAAGTTCAGTCTTGGTTGGAGGGAGCTTTACTTCCAGTTTGGCTAGGTAACTGCATCTCTCACAGGTTGTAGTGTTGGGTGGTAGGAGGAGAGGTTTGTCTGTGTACATGAGGTATTTGCTACATTTCCCCAAGATGCCAGATTCATCAGATAGACAGGAGAGAACACTGGGAGCTGATCCTTGGACATGCTTGAATAAAAAAATATTTTCCATTAGACAAGTGAGGAAAGTGAGTACAAGAGCTGTTTTTCTCTAAGCAAGTAAGGAAAGTAAGTACAAAAACTGTTTTCCTCTATGTAATGAGGAAGGTTGAGTGCTGTAGTAATTTGTAACTTATTTAGTGCTTACAACAAGTTCTGAACAAGTGCTGAGCACGAATAAGCAAATTCAAGTACTAAAACTAAGAATCTGTATCTGGACTAGACTAGTTACAGGAAATAAACAAGTGCAAATGCGATCTTTTAAATCAGAAAGTTGAGGGAGATGGAAACATTGCCCAAATGGCCAATAACTGCAATTTCTGGGCCAGAAACCACTCCTTATGTGGCAGATAGTTTACCTAGTGCTTACCACTCCCACTGATAAGCTAGCAGACTTCCCTCCAACACATAAAGGCTTGGGAGGCTCAGGAGCTTACAAACAGTCCTGGATACAGGAAATCTGTATCTGGACTAGACTAGTTACAGGAAAGGAGGGAAACAAGTTCCAATGCGGGCTTTTAAATCAGAAAGTTGAGAGAGATGGAAAAACTGCCCAAGCGGCCAATAACTAAAATTTCTGGGCAAGAACCACTCCTTATGTGGTAGATAGGTTACCTAGTGCTTACCACTCCCACTGATAAGTTAGGAGGCTTCCCTCCAACACAGAAAGGCTTGGGGCCACAGGAGCTTCCAAACAGTCCTGGATACAACAAATTTGTATATGGACTAGACTAGTTACAGAAAAGGCAGGAAACAAGCTTACATTTTTTTTTACAGTTAAGCAGAACACAGGGAGATTCTAGCAAAGTTTTTTTTGTAAAGAAAAGGGAGAAAGGAGAAGCAGAAGATAATTCAAGGTTAGGAAACTAAGTGGGTTGGCCTTCTCAAATGTTCTCTCTGTGTTAGGTAGAATGAACTAATGACACTTGACTGGGAGGAGTGTCCCAGAAAAAAATTTACAGTAGGGCCGGGCAACTGCACTCTTATAGCCAGTAAATACTACAGAAATGTTTATCACAGCAGAAAAACAGAAGTGAGACACAAAATGAAAGTTTTTAAACATATAAAGGAGCAAGGATACTCTACAGAATGCTTTTAACTGCAAACAAATCAATTATATGATACACTCCTTGGCAGGAAATCAGAACAAACAAACAGGTGCTTAATAAGTAGAGAACATTTCCAGTTAATACCTTTCATACAATGAAACTAGCTAAAAAGCTTTACAAACAGTGTGACAGTAAAAACTTTATTTATCAGGCCCCGTAAGGCAGACAATTTTAGTTCAACCATGCAGATTAGTTAATAGCAATAAAATACAGTAAAAAGTATGCAGCAGGCAATAAAAAATGCTATATATAATTTGCTAGAAACAATAACTAGTAAAAATAAGCAAAAAAAACAATTATTCATATTGCAGACAGTTTAATTTATTACATTGGATAATTCTGATGCTATCTGTTTTGCAGATGTGCAACAAGTCCAACAGAATGGGATCAGAGAATGTTTTGCACATCAGACATAGATCATCTCTCAGCAGCCTGTAGGATACAGAGTACAGGGACAGGCTTTTAGGTGGTCCTCATAGGACATGTTGTTTACACCCTGTATTTCTTTTCTGAGGAACCTCTGAGGAACCTCTTAGAAATGCTCCAGGTGTTGCATATTCCTGGTCATGTTCATACTGAAAGGGGCATTGCACTTAATGGTTGGTCTGATGAAGGATATGTACAGTGGAACAATAGCATCCTTGGATCTAGATACTATCTCCTTGCTTATAAGTTGTGCAACATAGAATCATTGTTATACCGCATCACTGCAGTCAACTCACAAATGTTCAGCACCACCATATCTCTCCTAAAGAGACTCCTAGAGTATAGTATACTGTTGATGCCATTTTACACCATTTAGGCTAGTAAGTGCTACTGTAAAGGTCACTCTTGATATCTTTAGATGGATGTTGCCATGTATATATATATATATATATATATATATATATATATATATATATATATATATATATATACACACACACATATATATATATATATATATATATATATATATATATATATATATATATATATATATATATATTTTTTTTTTTTTAAACACTGCTATCTAAGCCTGTCTGTCTATGATAGGATACACAGTGGAATTGCTAGGGCAGTTAGCATAGGTTGTGTATATAACCCTAGGTAGCACTGTTGCATTCTGCAACAATAGTTAATGTTGATGGCTCACTTTTTACATACAGAAAAATGTGTCTGCTGTTTATGTAAAGTGCATAGTGCTGTGTATGCTGATTATTTAAAGTGCATAGTGTTGTGTATGCTTATTATTTAAAGTGCATAGCATTTATGTGGAGCTAATACTCATTGTGAATATGAATATTATCTGACCAGTTTGACTCGGTCACCAACCCCATGAATTGTAGCTAACTCCTTCTAACTTTTTTTCCCTAAGAA
This sequence comes from Protopterus annectens, assembly GCF_019279795.1. Lineage (NCBI taxonomy): Eukaryota > Metazoa > Chordata > Ceratodontiformes > Protopteridae > Protopterus > Protopterus annectens. The sequence goes on along the minus strand of NC_056729.1, from coordinate 436,696,787 downwards.
TTACCCACACCCCTAGTGCTGGTTAAACAGGCTAGCTGCTGTACAGCCATGCTGCACACAAGCTCGGACTCTCTACACACAGCGCGCGATACCTCCCTTCCAAGAAGCTGTATCTAGCTAATGTATGTACCTGAAAAACAAATTACGCCTCTGTAATCTGTGTAGTGAGCACACTGCCATGGAACTCCATGCAGACAGACAATAGAGGTACGACTGCTGAATCCTACACAAATGCACTTTATAAGCACTTACACGAGTGCATGCATTGTGCTATCCCTAACAGAACCAAGATGGTATCCTCCAAAAAAAGGAAGCCAATCTGGTGGTCCCTTGCCATAAACAAACTCTACAACAGAAGAAAGAAACTGTTGCAAAAAAGAGTAAAATCCCATGACTGGAAGAACTCCCTGGTCAGCCTCAGTAAGAAGCTGAGATCCCTCATAAAATCCTCCAAAGCTAGTTATGAAAACAAAATCACCACTGATTCTAAAGACAACCACAATGCATTCTATAGCTATGTCAAGAATCTAAATGGCAACACTCAGATCTGCTCAGAGTTACAGCACAATGGCACTAAATATACAGAGCCAACTGATATTGCCAACATCCTGTCAGATAGGTTCAGTGTTAACTTTACCCCCCCACCCCCTAAAGGGCCCATCTCTATACCAGAAGAATGCAAAGTTCCTGTAATCACGGCTGCGCAGGTAAAAAACGCACTCTCCAAAGCCAAGAACACAGCATCCTCAGGACCTGACAACATCCCAGGCTGTGTTCTACATGAATTACAGAATGAACTGACACCCCACCTAAGCACCGTGTTCAATCATAGCCTCACCTCAGGCTTTGTGCCCACTGAATGGTGCACAGTGATGGTTATCCCACTCCACAAAGGGAGAGCCACTACGGACCCCGGGAACTACCGCCCCATTAGCCTAATGAGCCTGGTCTGCAAGGCCATGGAACATATCATCATGGAACTTATAAACAAAGACATTGGTAATCTCCAAACTCTGGACCCCACCCAGTTCAGGTTTGTAAAAGGCAGATCATGTCTCCTAAACCTGACTGACTTCTTTGAAGCAGTCACCAAAGCCATAGATGAGGGTAAAGTGGTTTACACAGCCTATCTAGATCTCTCCAATGCTTTTGGCACCATCCCCCACTCTGGAATTATAGATAAACTCACTAAACTAGGTATAAATCCCTATGTCACAAGAAGGGTTGCCAACTGGCTCACTGACAGAAGCCACACTGTGAAAGTAGCAGACTCCAAATTCGACTTCAGACCAGTGACAAGTGGAGTAGCACTGGGTTCAGTCCTGGGTCCTCTCCTGTTTGGTATCTACTTTTCTGAAGTACAGACTAACACAGAAGGTCTTTGGCTAATGAAGTTCACAGATGACTGCAAACTAGGAGCCATAATTGAAACTTCTAGTGATGTGGTCATCCTACAAAAGGGCCTCACTGAGACAGATGCCTGGTGTCAAAGCCATGGCCTCAAGCTCAATGTCAAAAAGTGTATTGTCATTCCCTTTGGTAAAAACTCTGTACCCATGAGCTACCACATAGGTGGTAGACTACTTAACACCAAAAGTGTGAAAAGAGACCTTGGGACATAGGTGGACAGTAGTCTCTCCTTTGATAATCACATCACCACAGTAGTCAGGAAATCCTTCTTCGTGGCACATCTCATCACAAAAGGTTTAGAGTACAATGTCCCTTTTGGTATGTACCTCACAAGACATCTGCAGCAACTGGAAAGGCTGCAGAAATACCTCAGAAAGAGGATTACCTGCCTCAAACAGATGCCCTACGCAAAAAAATCCAGCTTTACTCCTTTGCATATCACCTACTCAGAGGCGAACTCTGCCTAACATACAAAGCTATGTCAAACCCAGAGCTGTTGGACATGCTCCACTTAAAAAAATCCCAATCCCTCTGAGCTACATGCTCTAGGGACCTAAACCTTGTCACCACAATAAACAGAACATGCTGGAGGGATAGATTTCTGTCCCAGAGACTTCCCATACTCTTGAACAAACTACCTATCTATATCAAAGCTCCTCATTAGCACTCTTCAAGAAAAATCTTGGTGATTGGATGGGAAATAGGAAATTCACCCAGAGGATCACCTCTGTGGCTTTGCTTGACAGGGGCATATTAAAATAATTTTCTTGGGTGGCGAGAGCCAGAGTACCTTTTTGGCTAGGCTTGTGTAGGCCCTAGGGCTGATAGCCTAGTGCTGACCTATGAACCTATGAATCTATGTTAGCCTTATTTGTGTTAGTTTTAAGCCCCCTTCCCTGTTTTAAACCATTATTTGTCTATTAGTCTTTGCACTGGCATTATTTGTAGCCACGAACACCATTAGCAAACCATATTCCCTTCCCCCAGTTGTAACCCTTCTCTACAATAGTTATCCCCCTTACTAAGTCTACACTCTTCTAATTGGGCCTCCCTTACCAAATGTCACCCTGAAAATACTTACTTACACCATAGTCGGTAGCCTGTGTATTTTCTCCTCTTACTCATCAATTTCTGGCCATTGGAGATTTTTTATTTTAGCAGTGCTTGAAAAAAGAACATAAAATATAAGGAAATCATACAAAAAGTTAGATAGCCGGCAGATCCCCTACCCTGCCCCCAAATGCCACCTGCCCCCACTACATCTACATTTATTTTGAACAAGCCACACCCTCTCTCACTTTAACCAATCCCAACATCCCTGATCATTTCTATACCCAGTACTAACTCCATCACACTCAACCACTGCTCATCTCTACACCCCATATCACTACACTCCACACGCATGCTAATTATACACCTTGCTTCAACACTATGTCTAACTTTACTTACCTATGTCACATCCCCCCACAATATCTCTTGTACCCACCCCCATATACACACCCCCACACTGAGACAACCACCACACAATCCACACCCCAACATTCCAATTGCCCACTCTATGTACAACACTACCCCAATCTCACTAGCAAAATACACAATCCTACCTCTCCACTCAGCACCCCATATGGCTCTACAAAATGATAAAACTATTCTGTCTCCCCTTTCTAAAATCCTGGAAAAATGCATTCATACGTAACTGCTAGAATATCTATTAACTACCAATCTACTAACACCCACACAATATGGATTCTACCCTAATCATAGAACTAATACTGCACTAATGAGCTTTACCAATACCATCAACCAACTTCAAAGCGAAGGTAATTTAGTCTCCTCAACTTTCCTCGATCTATCAAAGGCATTTGACACTGTATCCCATACCAAACTCTTAACTGTTCTAGCTGATCTAAACCTCAGCCAGTCAGCAATAACCTGGTTTCATAACTATCTGAATGGCCGTCAATAAGCAGTATCATGGCAACAAAATCTCTCCCCTCTTCTGTCCATTTCCTTGGAAGCCCCACAAGGATCTATCCTTGGCCACTTCTCTTCACAATTTTCACAAACAAATTCCATACAGCTACAAAAGAAGCCACACTCATACAGTATGCATATGACTCAACCCTTATATGTGCCACTCCTACCCTCCAGCAACTAGAAAACATAACACAACAATCATTTGCAGCTGTAGAAGTTTGGCTAACCAATGCTCAACTAATATTGAACCCCCCAAAAAATGAAACTAATCCTATTTCACCCCATTAGAGCCCCTAACACCCCTCCTGCAACATCATAGTGCCAGTTCCTACTACAAAGTTGCTGGGGGTCACCACTGACCAGAATATGCTATTTGACACTCATATTGCCCAGTCTATAAAAAACGTTCACAAAAAGCTGGGGTACCTCTACAGGTGTAAACACCATCTTACAGCAGACTCCAGAGCTACTATTTCTAGAACCCACCTTACCTCAACCCTACTTTATGCTTTCCCTATCCTTACCAACCTTAAAAAGTCAGATTTAATAAAACTAGAAACCTGTTATAATAAAATAGCAAAATTTGCAACAGGAGCTGACTACAGATCTCATCACTGCCACTCCCTCAGAAAACTTTCATGGCTGGAACTACCCTCATTGATAAAATTCAATCAGCTAAAAATGGCCCACCAAATAATAAACCATCCTGAAAAAACTCCAGCCCTAAAGAACTTACTGCATCACTATTCAAATAAGTGGACCTTTCACTCTAGCTATAAGGCATTACTAGAGATAACAAAATGCAAAAGCCACACTGGAGAATCTCTCTACTCCTGTAGCATCACCAAAATATGGAATAGTCTTCCATTTGATATTAAATCCAACTCTAACATAGTACAATTCAAAAAACTACTAAAAGCCCACCTGTCTGCTACATGGATCTGTCCATGTATTGAACCCGGCTAAAATATCTAATTTGAAATAAACCTAGTTCACCTATCAAGACTGCCCGATATTTTGCCCCAGACTAAAACCATCTCTTTATATTACCCTTTCACTAACCAAACTCACTCCAAACGACCTTTTTACTTACTTTGTCTACACACTTTTCTCCCTTTTTAAACCTCTTAACTTAGATTTGCATATATTAGTCCTAACTTTTAAAGACTGAATGATAAGTATGTAGCTCAAAGAGGTCTGTTTGCAATATTTTTTGCTCATAGGTTCATAGGTTTGTATTAGGCTATCGGCCCTGGAGCCTATACAAGCCTAGCCATAACAATTTCCTGGCTATTTCTTCCCACAGTATTTACTTCCCTGAAGCCCTGTCTAGCAGGGAGACTAACGTGATCCCCAGGGTGAATTTCCTATCTCCCATCCAATCATCAAGGTTCCTTTTGAAGAGGGCCAAAGAGGCGCTCTGCTTGACATGTATGGGCAGTGTATTCCAGAGTCTGAGGAGTCTCTGGGTCAGAAACCTATCCCTCCAGCATGTTTTGTTCACTGTGATGACAAGGTTTAGATCCCTGGAGTGTGTGTCTCTGAGGGATTGGGATTTCTTTAAGTGTAACATGTCCAACAGCTCTGGGGATGACATGGCCTTGTATCTTAAGCAGAGATTGCCTCTCAGTAGACGATATGTGACAGAGTATAGGTGGAGTTTTTTAGACGATCAGCATAGGGCATCTGCTTTAGGCCTGTGATTCTTTTAGTGAGGTATTTCTGCAGCCTTTCCAGTTGTTACAGATGTCTTGAGAGGTACATACCAAACAGGGTGTTGTATTCTATAATGGGTATAATGAGGGATGAGTACAGTGGGACAATGACCTCCTTTTTTCTGGAAGAAAAGCCCTTAGTGATGAGGTGTGCCACATAGAAGGATTTCCTGACTGTTGTGGCGATGTGGTTATCGAAGGTGAGACCACTGTCCACCTGTGTCTCTAAGTCTCTTATCACACTTTTGGTGTTTAGTGTACTGCCACCTATGTGTTAATTCGTGGGTGCATGTTTTTTCCCAAGGGGGATAACTATACATTTCTTGGCATTGAGCTTGAGCCCATGGCTCTAGCACCAAGCATCTGTTTCTGTAAGGCCCTTTTGTAGAATATCCACATCATTTGGGGATTCAGTAATGGCTCCCAGTTTGCAGTCATCTGCGAACTTTGTTAGACAGAGTCCCTTAGTGTTGGCCTGTACTTCAGAGAAGTAGATGCCAAACAAGAGCCGTCCCAGCACTGAATCCTGAGGTACTCCACTTGTCACTTGTCTGGACATAACTACTAATATCTTTAACTAATAGTCTAACATTTTTTTTCTGCATTGTATATATCCATATATTGTAATTTGTTTACTTTTTAAGATGCACTAAGTAACTTTCTAATGCTTTCTTGAAATACTTTGAAAAATGTGAAGTTCCTAAGTTTTGCTATGCTTCTTATGTATTGTGTGTCTTGGAGCTTTTCTCCCTGGGCGTAAACTAAAAATGGTCTTCTAGTGCAGTCGGACTTTCCCGATAAACAAATGTACACACAAAGGCACATCTAGGATATAGGCACCAAGACAAACATTTGCTTACTTTTTCTGGATACACTGTGAATGAAACTGTTGTTGCAGCACTGGGAAGTGGAATTGTCACATAATAACAATATTATGCACAGGAGTTTAGCCATCTTCATTCACAGATGATATGGTCATGGGGGCTTCATTTAAAACAGCGCATGCCTGATATCAGTGTTGCATCAAAGTCTGATGATGATGATGATGATGATGATTATAACAGCCAACACTAGCACAGGCTAAGGACACAGTGCCACTGTTGACAGTGATAACTGTGAAGGGTGCACTACCACTTATGTCCAGTGACACAGCTTTGTTGCTTGTAGAATCCACCTCCATTTCACAAAGCCCATGGAAGAACGGGTCATTCCTAGCACCCCTACACATGGGACACCATTGTCCCCTGCCTGCTCACTATCTTTGGGTAGTGGTACCACCACAGAGTAGTGGAACAGCTGTTAGAAACACTGGGCCAAACTGGGTGTCATGATAGACATTATACAATGGATGTTCAGAAGGGGCATCCAGGCATGGGCAGATATTACTACTAGCACCATACAGAGATGATAGGTGGAATGCATAGTCTGTGTAAAGATGTATGTGAGAGTATACAATACAATGCTCAGTTGACTGATATTCTAGAAAAGAACCTGGGTGCCTCCACTTCCTTCATGTGGTCATCTGTTTCTAAGCACTAGGGCTGATGTCATTCACATGGTCACTTCACATCTGCCTGCAAGGTCATTTACTGCTACCTCATTCATACCGTCTATTGGTGGTGTACCTGCTGGGGTATGATAAGGCCACCTGCCCTGGCATAACCTATATTGTGATAACACACATAGCACCAAGAGACAGTCACAGTCTCACAGTTGTTTTGCCTTCATCCTTGCTAGTGAGTGTTGGTGACCTTGCCATTCCTCTAAAGGCATCCACTATTGACCAGGAATGTTCACAGACTGTGCCATTCCCATTTGAGGTCTCACAAAACCTGCCACAGCCACATATGCACAGTGTGACAACATCTGCAGGATCTTTGTCCCTTGGAATCCATACTGAGCAGGAAGCCACTACATCTGGACACCCACCCCTTCAAAGAAGTATCACCTCCTTCCTGCATTGTATATCCAGCTCCCCAATCATCCAGCCATGTCATGTACTCCCTTACACAACCTTAGTCCACTCTTCCACAATTGAGTCATTTCCCAATGCCCTGCCATTGTGCCCACACCCATCTGTGAATGTGAAGACAACTGTGCCTTGCTCTCACTGCTCTGTTACATGTGTAGGTAATGTCTGATCTACAGCATAACAAATCAGTGCACTATATAGCATATCCTAGATGTAGTATTGCATTCATCAGTTTTAATCATTGTTGAGTCAAATCTAGCCCATAGTTATGGACCAGACATTGACTCTTTGGCAGTGTAGCAGTGTATTGTGCCCACATCTGCCTCACATGGTTTTATCTTGTGACTAGTGTGATGATAGGAGATACTGCCAGCTATGTCAGGAGAAGTAGGGCAGCGGATGTGTAACATATGCCAGCACAGCTAGCTGGAATTTAGTAAAGAATTATATATTATTTGAATATCAAACTGATTTGTACAGCTGCTTGTGTTAGAAATGTACCAACAGTGGGTCATAACTGAATTGTAACTGAGTTTTATATATATATATATATATATATATATATATATATATATATATATATATATACATATATATATAGGTTTACCACGATATGGTTGAGCACACAGTGCTTGAACCTGTATATGTCTGAATGTAATTAGCAAATCCTGGCACGCTGAATGGTTGGAATATTGCAAGAACACTGAATACGACATTTCTGACCACTCTCCATCCAGAGATAAGTGCTAACATGGGTCAAAAAGGGGGCAGGAGTTTGCGATTCTCAACATCTGCATTCACAAATGTGGGATGTTGCCGCACTCCTTTCGGACATTTGGGCTTGATCATCCACCAGTTGACCATATGGTGATAAACTATATATATATATATGTGTGTGTGTGTGTTTGTGTGTGTGTGTGTGTGTGTGTGTGTGTGTGTGTGTGTCTGTGTCTGTGTGTGTGTGTGTCTGTGTGTTAACAAAGGATCTTCTTCTTTTTTCAGCTTTTCCCGGTTAGGGATCGCCATAGCAGATCACCTGTCTGCTCATAATTGGCAGTGGAGTTTTTTGCGGTTTTGAGTTGCCAGCTCGGCGCCCAACCTTCCACGGAAGGCACACACATGCGCACACTCATGCCTAGGACCAATTTAGAGTATCCATTCCACCTACAGCATGTCTTTGGGGTATGGGAGGAAACTGGAGCACCTGGAGGAAACCCATGCAACCATAGGGAGGACATGCAGACTCCACACAAAAGGCACCCTAGCTGAGGATTGAACTGGAGAACATCTTGCTGTGAGGCAACAACGCTAACTGCTGCACCACCGTGGCAGCCCTCTGGAAGAAAAGACGTTAAGCTCAGCTCCAGTTAACTTTGAGAAACAGTAAAAAATTTAATTATTGGGCCTAGGCCATAAAGAGGTTACCTCACAGTCTTGAATGAAGCCAGAGATGCAATGCCTGTAAGAAACATGATTTGTTCGTCTCTGTAGGAGGAGTAGAAGTTTGTAATTATTTTATGACTTCCAGAAGCTGCACTAGATCTGAGCAATGCTCTTGTATGTGTATTATTGACACTTAGGTGCTAAATCCAAGCAGTTTCTAGCAATAGGGGGTTGCATGGGAACCATAAGTCAGATGACCAGATGTATGTGGTATCATTCTGTACAGAAATAATGTTTTAATATTAGGTAAGACAGTCTGTTTCTTGGAACCTGACATAGAAGGATCCCTCACCTACTTCCTCTTAACTTATTCTATTAAGTAAGTAGGAACAGTAATTCTCTACCTCAGTCAGGAAAATATTGTGAGAATAGTTAAGTATTGTTTTAACTGTGTGAATCTTTCCAGATATGTCATTTGTAATATTTCCTGCGACTGACACTCTGGTGTTTACTGTAAATAGATATTTCCTATTTTCATGTTCTTGTATTATTTATTATTAAATATTTTTATAATTTTCATTGTGGCTTCTCCCTTTAGAGAATATTTTAACATTTGAGTGTACTTATATATATTGGTGACACTGTGGTAACTCCTGAAGCTTGGCTGCTTGGTCAAGATTACCATTTGTATTAATATTAATTTCACTCTGTATAATCGGGTACCCATACAAAAGCCTTAGGTAGCTGGCTTTGTAGTGTCTAGTGGCAAGGATGACTACCTTATAGTCTGGGCAGAAGGGGGCACAGCAGGTAAATCTGTGCCAGCCTTTCCCAGGTGTGTATATGTGTGTGTGTGTGTGTGTGTGTGTGTGTGTGTGTGTGTGTGTGTGTGTGTGTGTGTGTGTGTGTGTGTGTGTGTGTGTGTGTGTGTGTGTGTGTGTGTGTGTGTGTGTGTGTGTGCAAACCAAATCTCACACTGTGGGTCAGCTACTTAAGGCATGGCCACAAAGCACTGGTTTCACAGAGAGGGTGCTGGAGGACTTGGCTTGGATACTTGGCTGAGGACTTGACTCTTCAGCTGTGCCAGTGGGGATCCTTACTGGGGACCTGGTGAGAGACAGAGATAGAAACCCAGATCCCCGGACTGACCGTGTTCCCTGTGTGCTTTTAAGGGGAAATTGTGCTTGATGCAGAGAGGTCTGCATCTTAAAATACTGAGTGTATTAATTTGTATTCCAAGTAAACATTCCTCTCCAGTGTCAGTGGTGAGGATTCAAGCTCCTCAATTACTGGCCAAGAGTGGGGACATCATAGCCAGTTTTTCTGACAGCTCCTCAGTTGGCATCTCCAGTGACTCCTTAACTGGCACATCCTCCACTGCTGACTCTGGTCTGTCAGGTCCTCCAATCTCAGTTCCCATGCTCTTGCTGTCTGTGTACTACCATTTGCTGTGAAGTTGCACAGATAGCAAATACCTAGCTACAGGTCTCTGAAGCATACTGCAATGCATCACTGGAGAAAAATAGGCAGCAGAGGCAGGCCTTCAGCAATTTAAACAAATACTTGATGATATTGTCGGTCTGTGACAATGCAGTGTAGCAGAACCATAACCAAGTGTAATGGTTCCCTTTGCAGATCCCTGATCTGGTGCTCTTTGTCTCTAAATGGAGGAGAAAAAAGAAGTCATCTCAAAGATGATTACCAAAAAAATCATCTCAGTGTTGAGGAACCAAAAATCTCTTCTGAAAGTACCAATCTACTTGCTACAGTTAACATTTTTTAATTAATAAAACAGAGAGTTAAACCTCAAAAGACAAACATAGTATTGCCAGCAAATAAAAATAATATTCCAAAGGCAGCAATGAGTGTGGCACTATATGAGCCAGGCAGTTCAAATAAAGATAATAAAACATATAATAAAAAATAAAAACTTAAATGAAGGAGGTAAGCGCTTTCACATAAGAGCTTCTTCAGACCAAAAAAATCCTTCAGCCTACATTCCATTTAAATAATATTCATCATCCAATCAAAATATGTACAATTTAATTGCATTCATTTAAAATGGTGTTCACATTTACTCAAATTTAAAAAGATACACACCTATGATTCTACCTAAGCGTACTGGAACAACATATAAATTCCTATGCATCTTCCTAGCAGCACATAGTCACATATAAAAATATATTTCTGCATAAAAATATATGTTTCCTACAAGATTTCATCATATGTGAAAAATATATACACATATAAACACCTATATCTATATAAAATTAACTTTTCTCAAAATTTAAAATAAATGTTCCCTTATATACATATGTTATTACTCATACTTTCTTATCATAAATATATTATTGTGCATGCAGCATATAGTCACATATAAAAATATATATCTGTATATAAAATATATATTCCAACAACATATCATCATATATATATCAGAAATATATACACATATGAACATATATATCTATATAAAATAAACTTTATGGAATCTCCATTTGAACTGAATGTTCCCTTATATACATATATATAGATTTATGTGTTTATATGTTTATATATATACTTTATATATATTTTTTTATATACAGATATATATTTTTATATGTGACTATATGCTGCCAGCACAATAATATATTTATGATAAGAAAGTTTGAGTAATAACATATGCATATAAGGGAACATCTAGTTTAAATTTTGAGAAAAGTTCATTTTATATAGATATAGGTGTTTATATGTGTATATATTTTTCATATTTGATGAAATCTTGTAGGAAACATATATTTTTATACAGAAATATATTTTTAAATGTGACTATATGCTGCTAGGAAGATGCATAGGAATTTATATGTTGTTCCAGTATGCTTAGGTAGAATCGTAGGTGTGTATCTTTTTGAGTAAATGTGAACACCATTTCAAATGAATGCAATTAAATTGTACACATTTTGATTGGATGATGAATATTATTTAAATGGAATGTAGGTTGAAGGATTTTTTGGTCTGAAGAAGCTCTTATGTGAAAGCGCTTACCTTCTTCATTAAAGTTGTTATTTTTTATTATATGTTTTATGGTTATATCTTTATTTGAACTGCTTGGCTCGTATATTGCCACACTCACTGCTGCCATTAAAATTTTTTAATCCCAGTACAATATCACATTAGCATACCACTGGCATCTGGCAGTCACTCCCCCTAACATCTTGTACCCAGAACAGTTGTCTAGTTTGCCCCACACTAGCTTTATCAGTGTAATGTAGTCTTTTATCTCAGCCATGGTCTGTAGGTTGTGTATCTCTGTCATAAGACATGGCTCCAGGGGCTATCCAGTATGACCAGTAAGGTGCCCTTGTGGGAAGTAACCCTACACAAATCACTGGAAAAGGTCTACTGTTTGCCAGCTGTGGGAACCATTGCAACTGCCTGAATGGTGCACATACACACTGTATATAATACTCTGCATGTTGCAAGCCATCAGAGAGTTGATGGAGTAGAAACCCTATCATTTGACATAGTGTTGTCTATGTCGACCATGCAGTACAGTCAATGACCCCTAGAAGGTGAGGGAAATGGGCTACTTCATAGAACAGCCACATAGCTGTGTTTTCTTTTCTGCACACTGTGGGAACCACATATGCTCCCCCACATGCTGCCCCATGACATCAAGGAACTTGTGCAATATCCGTGAGGCTCATGACAATGATATTCTGACTCTGTCCCCTGATCATCACTGAAAGGTCCTTGTAGTAGGGATAGTCAGTGGCATACACACACCTTAGTCTTCACAGGGACTGGTATTCCACATAAATCCTGGATTTCCATGTGAGGATGGCACATGTGTACAAGCTCCTGTATGTTATCTCAGCCTATATGATATTGTTCGACTATGTCCCTGCCCCTGTCATGGAGCTGATGGTATGTTAGGCATGGTCAGATCCATTTACAATGTGGAAGATTATGATGCCTACCATTGCAGACACTCACTGTGAGAACAGCCCCTAACAAATACTGTTCAGCTATGATAGATGCTATTCCTAGCATTTTTAGGTGTCCTCCATCTTTGTTTGCCAAGAAATAATGGTGCACAAATCTGATGGCTGCAGCACATTTAGCAATGTTTTATTCATTTTTGAATCACCCGTCATGTTGTTTATGCTCCTTTGCATTTGTAACTGGGCTCATTACAAGAATGTTGCTCATTTCCATTTCTTTATATATCCATTTGCATAAGATTTCAACTACACAATTTTACCAGGTTCAGGATGCCTTACCTGTGTTTCTGAATTGATCCCACCATATGTGTTACCACTCACAGTGCAGTTTCCCCTACCTTTATTCATCTATGAATCGCAGACCATGCTTTTTGTAAATGCTGCTATATAAAAAATGTTGTATTCTCCTTTAAGAAAAATAGGCACTTCTTTTTATTCAGTACAGAGGTTCCTTTAAACAGCACTAGTGACAAGCAGCTACCCGATTAGTTTACTGTATAAAAAGGGAAGTTATAGGTTCATAGGTTCATAGGTAGGTACTAGGCTATCTGCCTGAGGGCATTTATAAGCCTAGCCAGAGTGTGTCGTCTTTCTGATCCTCTGTCAAGCAGAGCCAATGAAGTGATCCCAGGGGTGTATTTTCTGTTACCCATCCACTCGTCAAGGTTTCTCTTGAAGAGTGTTAGTGAGGGGCTCTGCCTGATGTAATTTGGAATTTTGTTCCAAAGCATGGGGAGTCTCTGTGACAGGAATCTATCCCTCCAGCATGTTCTATTTATTGTTGTGATGAGGTTTAGCTCACTAGAGCACGTGGCTTGCAGTGGCTTGGATTTCTTTATGTGGAGCATGTCCATTAATTCTGAGTTGGACATGGTTTTGTAAGTCAGGCAGAGATCATCTCTGAGTAAGTGATATGCCACTGAGTACAGCCAGAGTTTTTTCAATCGGGCTGCATATGACATATGTTTGAGGCCAGTAATCATCTTGGTGAGGTACTTCTGTGGTCTTTCCAGCTGTTGGAAGTGTCCTGTGAGGTATATCCCAAATGGGGCATTGGACTCTATGATGGGTCTAATGAGTGATGAGTAGAGGGGCACTATAACCTCTTTATTTCTAGATGTGAACCCTTTAGTAATTAGATGGGCCACATAGAAGGATTTCCTAACTACTTTGGCAATCTGATTGTCAAATGAGAGATTGCTATCTACCTGGGTCCCCAGATCTCTTATTACCTCTTCTGTATTAAGGAGGCTGCCACATATGTGGTAATTCGTGGGTGTTTTGTTTTTCCCAAATGAGATGACTATGCATTTTTTGGCATTTAGCTTGAGGCCATGACTTTGACACCAGGTGTCTGTCTCAGTAAGGCCCTTTTGGTGGATGTCTGTGTCAGCTGGAGAGTCAGTTATGGCTCCCAGTCATCGGCGAACTTGGTTAGCCATAGTCCTCCTGTGTTTTCCTGTACTTCTGAGATGTATATGCCGAACAGTAGGGGTCCCAGGACTGAGCCTTGCAGGACACCACTTGCGACTGGTTTAGAATCGGACCTGGAGCCCACTATTCTTTCCGTGTGAGTTCTGTCTGTAAGCCAGCTGGCAACCCATCTCGTGACGTAGGGGTTTATGTTCAGGCTGGTGAGTTTTTCTGTAATACCCAAGTGGGGAATGGTGTTGAAAGCCTTGGCGAGGTCAAGGTAGGCTGTGTAAACCACCTTTCCCTTGTCTATGGCCTTGGTGACTGTCTCGAAAAAGTCAACCAAGTTTAGTAGGCATGATCTGCCCTTAACAAAGCCGTACTGGGTCAGGTCAAGATTTTAGAGGTTCCCAATGTCTTTGTTAATGAGTTCCATGATGATGCGCTCCAAAGCCTTGCAGACCAGGCTAGTCAGGCTTAAGGGGCGATAGTTACCAGGGTCAGTTGTGGTCCCTCCTTTGTGGAGAGGAATAACTGTTGTTGTGCACCATTCTATGGGCACATAGCCTGTGGAGAGGCTGAGGTTGAACAGCATGTTTAGGTGGGGGGGTTAGTTCATTCTGTAGTTCAGGCAAGACGCAGCCTGGGACACCATCTGGTCCCATTGATGCTGTTTTTGGCTTTTGAAAGGGCTGTTTTCACCTGTGCGTCTGTGATTCTTGGGACAGTATACTTTTCTGGTATTGTAGTGGGCCCTTTTGGAGGTGAGAGGGTGGTGAAGTTTGCACTGAATCTATCTGCCAGGATGTTGGCAATATCAGTAGGTTCCGTATATTTTGTGCTATGTTGCACTAGTTCAGTGCATATCTGCAAGTTGCCATTTAGATTCTTAACATAGCTAAAGAAGGCTCTGTGGTTATCTTTTGAATCCTTGGCTATTTTTCTTTCAAAGTTAGCCTTGGATGATTTCATGAGGGACCTTAGTTTTTTATTGATACTGATCAGGAATGTTTTTCCTTCTTGGGATCTGCTTTTTTTCTGAACTAGTTTCCTCCTTTTATTGTGTAGCCTGTTTATTGCAGGGGTCCACCAAACTGGTTTCCTTCTCTTAGAAGAGTGAGTTTTGGTTTGGTTAGGGATGGTATGATCCATGCATCCTTGTAGGTGCTCATAGAGTGCATTTGTAAAGGTTTCTGCATCTTGGGCAGCGTTATCCTTTAGTGTGGGGGCTGCAAAACTTTCCACCTCTGTCTTACATAAAGTGAAGTTTGCTTTAGAAAAGTTTTTTACTGTGGTTTCCTTAGTTGGGGGTGGTGGTGGTGTATAGACATCCAGAGTGATTAGTTTATGGTCTGATCTAACCAGTGACAGGTTGACCTCCGGTGTGAAACACCTTTCGCCCATGTTGGTGATGACCAGGTCCAATATGTTTTCACCTCTGGTAGGGGAGTTTACCAGCTGATCCAGGGCATTTGAGTTGATGAATTCCAGGAAGCGGTGGGCCTGGGAATTTATACTTGAGTAGTTTTCCCAGTGAATGGTAGGGTAATTGAAATTGCCCAATATCAGGGTGTTCGGTAGAACCTTCATGTTTTCTAGTGTCTCCAGAAAGGTGGAGTGGTGGTCCTGGGTCATGGAGGGTGATCTGTAGCAGGCCACAATTTGCATTGCAGATTTGCCCGATGTTAGTTGCACATGAATGATCTCAGAGGTATCATGCTGTGCCACTAACCTGGAGGTGTAGGTATCCTTTATGAATATGGATACACCCCCTCCTTTTGTGTTTCGGCCCATGTTCTGTGGCCGAAACGTGTGGTATAGTTATAGCCCGGTAATGCTGGGGTGCTCTCTGGAGCCTTGAACCAGGTTTCAGTTACTCCACAGATGTCGACATTCTCCATACTGAGGAGTGCTTCGAGCATGTGCATTTTGAGATTTAAACTCCTGGAGCTGAGTAACATAACCCTCAGTTTTTGTTAATTGTGCTGCTTATGGAGGTGGGTTTAACTTTAGAGCCTTGCCTAAAAAAGGCACTATGGGGGCAGCAAGAGCCTTGGCCTGTATTCAAAAGCCTAGGGGTGACAGGTGCAAGCCATCTCTTGCAAAGCAACGCGGCTTGTTGAGCATGTCATCCCAGGCTGACAAACACTGGATCCCCTTTGAATGACACCAGAAGCTTAGCCAATTGTTGAAATTGATAATTTTTTCTTTATACTGTGGTATCATTCTTGGTGAGGGCAGGATGCTACTCAGGGTCATACCAGACTGGGCTGCATGATCAGAGAGCTCTTCCATGTCTCTTTTCATGTAGTCCAGGGAGGTACATCTTAGGGCATTCACAACAACATGAACTATGACAGAGTCATATTTGTACTTGTTCTGGAGTGAACCGAATGCTTGTGTTATGTGGTGGATTCTGGCTCCCGACAGGCAGCTAACAGTAACCTTCTGCTTTTCTAACCTAGTGAGTGGGATGTCAGTGTACCTGACTATAGAGTCACCTATTACTAGTGTGTTAGGTATGCCATTTCACCTTAAGGGCTGTGATTGTGCGGCTCACTGATTCTGTGTTTTATGTGTTGTCTGGTTTGTGACTGGAAGTGCAGGTTGTTTGGATGTCTGCTTTGGTGGTCTCTGATACTTTTGCAGGTTTTTATTTAGCGCCTCCGAGTATGATTTTGTGTATTTATGTGTATTTTTGCCAGTGAATCTAGAGATTAGGGAAGGTGGTCTCACACCTCAGGAGAGGAATTGGGCCTGCTACAAAGGTTCTGGGAAGTATGCTTTGAAAGAGAATGGATAACTCTAAAGGGCCTAAGAAAATCTGTCTGCAGATACTCTGCTAAAGAATGCAGGCAAATGGAAGCTACCTGAATTTATTATGGGACCATTTGAAACAGTAAAAGCATTATGTGAAATAAACTACAGTGTTAGATAGACTGGTCAGAGAAGGCCAGAATAGATATACCCTAACAATATTCTGAAACCATGGAAAGAAGAACATACCTCTGTAGTTAGTGTCAGAGTAATCGAACTATTAAAAAAATGACCACTGTGTTTACAGTGCAGGTAGTTAATATACTATCTAAGCTAAAGAAATAAGAGATAAGGGAGTTCTTGTTACAGGGAGGCATTTTCCGAATTCTGGCAGAACAGATCTGATTTCACACCACATTCAGACAATTCCAGGAGAAAAGGATAACTTAAAACCTTGCAGAATACCAGAGTCACTGAGAAAGGTTATACAGGTCAAAGTACAAAAGTGCTTAAGATGCTGAGACAGAGGAGTCAAAAAGTGAGGATAAGAGACTGACAATGTTAGTTCCAAATTATAATGGAAAAATAAGTCTCTTTAATAATTTCAGGAAGCTGAACAGTGTTTTAAAATTTGACAGCTACCCAAAGCCTAAGGTAGATGAACTAATAGAGAGACTGGGGAAGGTAAGGTTCTTGTCCATCTTATATCTTAAAGGGGTAGTGAGCAAATCCCTCAAGAAGCTGATAAAAGGGAAAAGTATCCACTTCATCACTAGAGAGTTTAAATAGCATACTGTCAGTGGAAAACCGAGGTGATACTCATACTAACTAGGAGAAATTTGGCAACAGCATCAAAGAAATGTCCCTTTTCTTCTCAGTAAGTGCCATAGAATTGTTTGCATCTACTTGAGCTACCAACAGCTCAGGTAGATGAGACCTCAGTTTAGCATGTCATCAGAAGGACAACGCACTCACAGTATTTGCATGTCATTAGTAATATGTTGTGTCTACGTTTGATGACGTGTAGTAACATGCAGACAGCAACCTGCCAAATGTTATATATGCTCAAGATGAACAGCATGCTAGGGTGGCCTAATAGATTTTGCACTTGGTGTAACTAGAAAGGCCATTTCAGTTGCAAAAGTAACCCCAGGTGCAAAAGGTGTGGGGATACTGAATATTTCTGGCCTGACTACATTAGGAAAAGAGCACATAAGATTGGAAAGGTTTTTAAGGAAGAAAAATAGTAGGAAAAACATACAAGTCAAGGCAGAACTGTCTGAGAGAAAATAAAAGGGAATAAAATTCTGGATAAGAGTTTTAAGGATGATCAAGAAACTGTGCATTGTGGCAATCAATACACTGTACTGCAAATGGGAGATGCACATTTATGGGGATGATTCTGGTGATATAGAACATTTTGGAGGAGTTGAAAATGAGTGAATTAAGTGGCGTGAAGAAGGGAACTTATCTTTATGAAACAGAATAGGAAGCAAAAAAAAATGTAACTCCATTCTAATGTTAAATTAAAATCAGAACAGTGGAGACTGACTACTGTAGACTGGGACACAGCAAACATTTGATGTTTGATTTTAAAATATTAGAAGTATGCTAACATAGAAAAAAGGTTAGCGTGTATGGAAAGATGGCGTTTTATTTGGAAGAGTATTTGGGTGTGCTTATCTGAATAAAAACTATATGATGTGTATGTGGAGACACATAGTGCAGGAGTAAGAGGGAGATTACTGTACGCGCATTGTAGAATACAAGAACAGGCATTTAGCAAACAAGAATGCCAGGCATGGTGGGCATTACTGAGGAAATAATGGACTTCTTAGGACTGTTATGAGGGCCTCCTTGGAGAGCATTATTACGCTTAGAAAATGGGCTGTCTGTTATGTTGTTTTGCATGTGTTTTCATTATTAGTATATGCATATTTTTATATTTTGCATGAAAAATAGGTATGCTAAAATAGAACATTTTGTAAACAATTCATAATTACAAACACACACGCACACACACCTTTCAGCTGTCTTTGATTTTTATACATATTTTTTGCTCTATGCTAAGAAATGTTTCTGATAAATCTCTTAAGAGTACAATCAGTTGATAAATCCAGACAGTATAGCTTCATACTTATTGTTCAGGAAAAATATGTTGACACAAAAACTTTTGCTATATCATCTGTTTATGTGAATTATTTTAACATATAAAAATTATTCTTGATTTTATGTCTTTGTTCTCTATTACTTTTGACATTGTGCAGAATATTTAACCAAAGAAGTTGAGAGATATGGGCACTTGGTTTTTATCTCTCACTCTCTTTCTCTCTCTCTCTCACACACACACACACACACACACACACACACACACACACACACACACACACACACAAACTTCCATTTTCTTAATTTTTACTGATGTTTTTTTACTTTCCCCACAGGAAAGTTATTTAAAACCTAGGAGTGTTGTGTGTTAACAGATTGTCTTGAAACTGTAATGTCCTTTAAAAAGGAACACTCGTATCTGCCAATTTAAAACTAGTGTATTTTCTGTGGATAACATGTGTTTATTTTAACATTGTGGTGCTGCAGCAGTGTTTGAAAATGCCTTACCTTTTGTGGACTGGTAGTTTTACTGGCATTGTTGCTTGTTTTTCCCAGGACAGAGGCACCATTTTTTGCTTGATCAAAGAAGAGATTGTCACTCCCACAGTCAATTCTTCTCCAGCCACAAAAAGAAAAAGTTAATCAAATAATTTTTGCCACCACAGCAGGCTAGTAATTTGTCTCAGCTGCAGGTGGGTGACTCTGCTGTGGTCATTTGTACCTTAGACCACTCAACTTTTACTCCAAACCCCTCTAGTGTAGTACCTACAGCCACTATGGAACGGGGGTTAGCCACAACCCTTACAGTGGTTGGGGTCCCCTCAGTGGGTGAGGGAGAAACACTCTTGTTGATCCTGGGAGAAAGAACAGTGAAGGTTTTCCTGTTGTGTCAGAATGCTGTGCCTACCACTGGGGAAGCAGTGGGTGCCATTAGTAACACCCTTGCCCCCATTTTACTATAAAAAAGAGACAACCAAGCATGTATCTACTACTCCTAAAATTTCTTTGGATAGGAGTAGTTTACCAGGACAACTCAGGGTTTGATTCAGGCTATTGCTCCATGTTATAGAGTAGTTTCTGGTAAGAGAAAGAGGGATGCCTCCTTTCCCGAAGAGATTTAAGATTCTAAATCTGAACAGATTTCTAATTCAGACTTAGAGGAGAGCTCACTTTCTGATTCTTCCTGTGAGAGTTTCTCTTTCTCTGAGACTATTGGTAGACTTTCCTAGTGTTTTCAGTATTATGAGTTGTTACAGAAGGATTTTCCAGAACCTACACCCATTCCTCCTATCCTGTCTGCTTTTGAGGATTTGTGTCTTACTGCCTGCAGTTTTCATGATAACCAGCCAGCTGTGCCAAAAAGGCAGAGAAGATGTATAAAGTTACTCAGTTACTTTTATATTTTTATACCCCATTCCCAAACCTTCCCCAGCAGCTATAGCTTTAGTTGACTCATTCTCTGGTAAGCGCTTATGTAATTCCAATCCTACTCTTTCAAATAAGGATGGGAAAATTATTGATACATATGGAAAAAATTGTATACTTCTGCAACTTTGAATTTCATAATTATAAATTGTCAGGTCATAAGTTAAAGTTTATTCTGACATATTGTGATAGCATGTGGAATGTTTTATCTGCAGATTCCTTCTGTGAAGAAAAACTGCTTTAAATAAATTAGTTTCTTCTATTGCTCCAGAGAGCACCCCTGCAATACCAGGTTACAACTCTTACCACACTTTTCAGCCACCAAACCAGGACCGAAAAACTAAAGGTGGAGGAATGTCCATATTCACCAAGGACAACACCAGGCTAGTTGCCCAACACAATGCGCCTGAAATTCTCCAGGTGCAACTAACACTAGGTAAGACTGCAATCCAAATTGTAGCTTGCTACAGATCCCCCACCATGCCCCAAGATTCTCACTACACCTTTCTAAACAACTGAAAAATATTAAGATACAATCAAACACCCTAATACAGGGTGATTTCAACTACCCTGCCATTAACTGGGAAAACTACTCATGTGCCAACACCTTTGCCCAACGGTTCTTGGAATTCATAAATTCCAATTTCCTGGATCAACTAATCCATAGTCCCACCAGGGGCTCCAGTATCCTAGACCTGGTCATTACCAACACAGGAAATCGATGCTCCACACCTATGGTCACCCCCTCGTTGGTCAGGTCTGACCATAAGCTAATCACCCTTGACATCCACATCCCTCCCCCACCCCTCAGTAAGGAAACCTCCATAAAAACTTCTCCAAAGCCAACTTCATGCTACTCAAGTCAGAAGTGATAAACTTCATGACACCCATGCAGACAGGAACTGAAAGTTCGACTGCTGAATCCTACACTAAGACACTGTATGAGCACATCCACTCGTGCATGAATCGTGCCATCCCAAATAGAACCAAGATGCTCTCCTCCAAAAAAAGGAAGCCAATCTGGTGGTTCCCTGCCATAAACAAACTTTACAACAAAAGGAAGAAACTGTTGCAGAAAAGACAAAAATCCCAGGATGCAAAAAACTCCCTTACCAACCTCAGTAAGAAGCTGGGATCCTTCATAAAATCCTCCAAAGCTAGCTACAAAAATAAAATTGCCAAAGAATCCAAAGACAACCACAAGGCATTCTATAGCTATGTCAAGAATCTAAATGGCAATGCTTAGATCTGCTCTGAGCTACGACAGAATGGCATTAAATATACTAATCCTAAGGATATTGCCAATATCCTGGCAGACCGATTCTGTGCCGACTTCAGCCACCTCTCACCCTCTAAAGGGCCCATCTCAATACCAAAATATTGCCAAATTCCAGTAATAACAGCCACACAGGTAAAAAATGCACTCTTCAAAGCTAAGAATACAGCATCCATGGGACCTTACGACATCCCAGGCTGTGTACTATATGAACTATAAAATGAGCTGACACCTCACCTAAGTGTCATGTTTAATCATAGCCTCATCTCAGGCTTCATGCCCACTGAGTGGCATACAGCTACAGTTATCCCACTCCATAAGGGGGGATCCACCTTGGATCCTGGGAACTACCATCCTATCAGTCTGATGAGTCTGATCTGCAAGGCCATGGAATGTATTATCATGTAACTTATAAACAAAGACATTGGCAACCTTCAAACACTTGACCCCACCCAGTTTGGGTTCGTGAGGGACCAATCTTGTCCCCTGAACCTGACTGACTTCTTCGAATCAGTCTCTAGAGCTGTAGACGAGGGTAAAGTGGTCCACACAGCCTATCTGGACCTTGCCAAGGCCTTCAACACCCCACTCCCCCACTCTGGAATCATAGATAAACTTGCTAAGCTGGGCATTAATCCCTATGTCACTCGATGGGTTGCCAAACTGGCTTACTGACAGAATCGACACTGTAAAAGTAGCCAACTCCAAATCCAGCTCCAGACAAGTGACAAGTGGAGTACCTCAGGGTTCAGTCCTGGGACCGCTCTTGTTTGGCATCTACATCTCTGAAGTACAGGCCAACACTAAGGGACTCTGGCTAACAAAGTTCGCAGATGACTGTAAACTGGGAGCCATTACTGAATCCCCAGACGATGTGGATATTCTACAAAAAGGCCTTACAGAAACAGATGCTTGGTGCCAGAGCCATGGGCTCAAGCTCAATGCCAAGAAATGTATAGTTATCCCCTTTGGGAAAAAACATGTACCCGTAAATTACCACATAGGTGGCAGAACACTAAACACTGAAAGTGTGATAAGAGATTTAGGGACACAGGTGGACAGTGGTCTCACCTTCAATAACCACATCGCCACAACAGTCAGGAAATCATTTTATGTGGCACACCTCATCACTAATGGCTTTTCATCCAGAAAAAAGGAGGTCATTGTCCCACTGTACTTATCCCTCATTAGACCCATTATAGAATACAATGCCCCATTTGGTATGTATCTCTCAAGACATCTGCAACAACTGGAAAGGCTGCAGAAATACCTCACGAAAAGAATCACAGGCCTAAAGCAGGTGCCCTATGCTGAGCATCTAAAAAAACTCCAGCTATACTCTGTCACATATCATCGACTCAGAGGCGATCTTTGCTTAACATACAAGGCCATGTCAAACCCAGAGGTGCTGGACATGCTACACTTAAAGAAATCCCTCAGAGCTGCATGCTCCAGGGATCTAAACCTTGTCATCACAATGAACAAAACATGCTGGAGGGATAGGTTCCTGACCCAGTGACTCCCCAAACTCTGGAATAAACTTTCCATACATGTCAAGCAGAACGCCTCTTTGGCCCTCTTCAAAAGGAACCTTGACAATTGGATGGGAGATAGGAAATTCACCCCGGGGCTCACATCACTCGCCCTGCTAGATAGGGGTTCAGGGAAGTAAATATTGTGGGAAGAAATAGCCAGGGAATTGTTATGACTAGGCTTGTATAGGCTCTAGGGCCGATAGCCTAGTACCAACCTATGAAACTATGAACCTATTGCATAGGTCACTGTTTATTGTTTGCGATGTGCATATAACTCTGTTGATACTTCTTCCAGGGTTATGGCCATTGGTGTAGTTTTAAGGAGGTTTGCTTGGCTGCATTCTCAAAATCTTTTAGATGATGCTAAACGTGATATTTTAAATTCTCTCTTGGATAAAGATTTAGTGTTTGGCCCCTCTGCTCCAGAGGTGATCAAAAAGTATGATGAAAGGGACTAGCTGATCCAGAAAAACTCTAAAGATTTTCAGCTCTCCTTTTTTTAAATTGTCCAAGGGATTATCTTACTCCTCATCCAATTTCAGCAAAAAAAAAAACAGTCTCAAAAGAAATCAGGTAATTAAACATTTAAGAAAAAGTGGCAATGAGGTTCCAGAAAGAAGGCCCAAACCTCCCCAAATCAGGGACACTCTAACCAGACCTTGTGATCCCCTTTCCACCCCAGCCCTCTTTCTCTTCCAGAACATCTGAATCTCCATTATTCTCTTTCTCAACAGATTGTTTCAGACAAATGCGTTCTGGAAATCATTCGTCAGGGTTACAGATGGCAGTGGGAGGAAATTCTTCATTTCCAGGGGGTCATTCCTCATCCTGCAGATCAGACTGTTTTCTTTCCACCTGTTCTTCATCACATGCTGTCCCAAGGAATGAATGAACCACTTCCTCATTCCCAGGTAGGGAAGAAGCTTTATTCAAGAATGTTCCTGGTCACAAAGAAAGAAAATACTTGGAGACCGGTTCTGGATCTTTCTTTCTTAAACCTGTTTGTGATAGTGCCCAAATTCAAAATTATGTCACTTCACAACCTATTAACTCTCCTTCGTCTTTCACATTTCCTGGTAACACTAGAATTAAAAGATGCTTATCATCCTGTTCCTACTCATGCAGACTTCAGGCATTTCTTAAGGTTTTTTGTGTCTAGATGACATTATTAATTCTCTGCCTAAGCCTTTGGACTATCCACTCCACCAAGTCTGTTCACAAAGTGTCTAGCTCCAATGGTTCATTTCTGGCTGCAGGGTAATCATATTTTCATGTATTCAGATAACTTGTTTATCTTTGCAGAGTCTTTTTCAAAATGTCAGGAACTTCTGTCTTGGATGAGATATATCTTCTACAAGCTGGGATTCCAAGAGAACATTCAAACGTCTTTTTTGACTCCCTCATAGAGGGTGTCAAGTAAACACCTTGGTTCAAAGAGTTTTATTTCCACAGGGGAAAAAAATCTATCTTTATTTAGATCTATTTTTAAGGTTTCAGTCACTCGGGATTTTGGATCTCATTGCATTTATGATTGTCTTGATACCCCTGGGAGAACATGAGAAAGTGGTGTCTGAAATCTCTTTGGTCCCAACATCAACATCCCTTATGTTCTCACATCCCAGTATTGGGGTTGTCAGAAGAGAAGCCACTTGCTGGAGACAACAGATTTCCTTAAATCAAGGTATCCCCTTCTACCTCCCTGCTCCAAAGCAGTCAGTCACCAGAGATACTTCATACTCTGCTTGGGGAGAAGTTTCAGGAGAGAGAAAAATGTGGGGGGTGAGGGACACCAATGACGAATTCAAGCACATAAATATCAAGGAGATGCTTGCCCTGATCAAAGCATTTAGTTCTGTGAATCATGTTCGGTACCTTGGACCTCTTCATGTGGTTAAAGACAATACTACAGTGATGTGGTACATCAACAAGCAAAGGGGAAGCAGGTCTTACCCCCTTTTCAGACTACCTATGTTAGCTTAGGGTATAGTTTCACAGCACAGTCTCACATTGCAGGCATCCTATATGCCAACAAAGCAAAATTGTGTGGCAGACAAACTGAGCAGAACCAGGACAGAACATGGATAGAAACTATATCCAGGGGACTTCCAAGATCTGATCCATCTGTGGGGAGTTCCTCAGGTAGACATCTTTGCCTCCTTCCTGAACAATCAACTTGAAATGTTCTGTTCCAGGACTCCATGCAAGAAGGCCTGGAAGACAGATGCAGTTTCTTTTCTTTGGATAGGAATGTTCTTGTATGCCTTTCCACTAATATCCATGGTATTTCTGAAGATTCTGAAGTAATACCCCAAGGTCACTGTGGTGAGTTCCCTTCTGGTCTAGGCAACCATGACTCTCCCTTCTTTTGGAAATGGCCAGGGGCAATTACTACAAACTTCCTCACAGAATGGATCTACTTAAACAAGAACAGGGGTGTTTGATACACCCCAACATCAATTAGCTTCAATTGATTACCTGGATGATAGGGATTTAAATCCTTTTAGGCACCTGTTTTCTAAGGATATGCAGCAAGTACTAATGGAGGTAAGAAAGCCTGCTACTAGAAAACCATATACTGGCAAATGAAAAAAAGATTTGTAGTTGGTGCCAACAACATAATTAGCACCATTCAGAGCTGGTTGTTCTCTGGTATTACAATATTACTATCCTATGGACTTTTTTATTCCTTTATC
Source organism: Protopterus annectens (assembly GCF_019279795.1). Taxonomy (NCBI): domain Eukaryota; kingdom Metazoa; phylum Chordata; order Ceratodontiformes; family Protopteridae; genus Protopterus; species Protopterus annectens. Next base: position 436,671,136 of record NC_056729.1, on the reverse strand, counting down.
AAGGTTAATTTATTGGCCATTTCAGCATGTCTGCCCATGGATCTTCTTCTTCTTTCAAAACAGTTGCATATTAAAATGTTCTTAAAAGGGGGTTTGCATAAGATGCCTCCCAGTAAACAGGTGTTCCCTCCTTGGAATCTTAATTTTCTGTTAGAGAAACTAACACTTGCTCCATTTAAACCAGCTGACTTGAGGCACTTAACATGGAAAACATTTTTAATAATTGCTCTGACCTCTGTAAGAAGGGTGTCTGAGCTGCAAGCTCTTATGGTGAATCAGTTCTACCTCATTTTCCACACGGATAGGGGTTCTTTGAGAACTAATCCTTCATTTATGCTTAAAGTGTTTTCTGAATTTACTTTGTCATATTATCCATCTCACTGCTTTCTTTCCTGAGCCTAAAAATAAGTGATCTTGGATGCCCACAGACAACTCAAGTACTGTTTTGACAGAACTAAATCTTTCAGATCATCAGATCAATTTTTCATTTCTTGTGAATGTGAGAAGTGACAATAGGTCTCAAAACAGCCTATTTCCAAATGCTTGTCTAAGCTATTACCTTTTATTGTACTCACCATGCCAAATCTATTCCAGGCAGGATCATTGCCCACTGTACAAAGATCTTGGCTTCTTCTATAGCTTTTTGGAAAGGGTTGGATTGTACAAGTATTCTAGAAGCTGATACCGTGTCCTCTGTACATACTTTTACGAAGCACTGTAAGCTGGATTCCTTCTCCAGGTCTAGATCAAGCTTTGCTAGGACCATTCTGCAGGGGCTTCTGGACCCTTCTCCTTCCACCTCCCAAATATAGTTAGCTGTAGTAATCTACACATATAGCTAAGGCTACTGCAGCAGTGATCAATATGAAGAGCATAGTGCATGTGTGTAAGCTGAAGTTACCATAACAATAGATGTTCAAATGATCACTGGTGCAGTAGCCTCTCCCTCCCCCCATCCATCTTGTTTTTAGTGTGATTTTTATGCTAGACTGTGAACATTCATTTTTTTTTTTTTGGTAGTCCTAACCTTGTCTTTCAGGGCTTAGCCTCCCTGTCTCTGCTGGCAGGAAAGCTATGAAGGGTTTGCCCCCAAACTTCTCTTTTTGTCAGCTCAGCTAGAGCTGCTTGACAGTTTGGGCATGTGGAAGGTGCCCTGTAGTGTTTGGGGCTAGCCAACTCTTATATCCTTGGCAGGCTATAACCCATATAGCTAAGGCTGCTGTAGCAGTGATCATTCGAACATATATTGTTATAGTAAGTGCAACTTACACAACTGTACTTTCTCAGTCCATGTTTCACAGTGGTATAATATGCTGCCATGAAGCTGCGGACTTGCTACTGGACTTTCCCCATACATTAATTCTCTGTTGCAGAACTATTCTAATAGATATCATGTGTGAGTGCCATCCATTTTCTAAAATATTTAATATATAATGTTCCTGTAAATGTAGAAGACAAATAGGGGAATTATATAAAAACATAGCAAATGTTTACATGTGAGTACTTTTAATTGGTGAATTGTAGGTATTAGATTATTTAAAGAGGTGATGGCATGTAGAAATTCAGTACTGATGGAGGATGGGAAGAGCTAAATTGGCTACACAGGCAGATATTTAGATTGCATCTTCTAGCTTGGTAATTTAACGATTTAAAGTTGCAACAGGAATTTCAGAGCATGAAGCTTTAGCTGGTGTTGGGGGTAAAAAAAAAGAGTGAGTGAGTGAGTGAGTGAGTGAGTGAGTGAGTGAGTGAGTGAGTGAGTGAGTGAGTGAGTGGGTGGGTGGGTGAGTGAGTGAGTGAGTGAGTGAGTGAGTGAGTGAGTGAGTGAGTGAGTGAGTGAGTGAGTGAGTGAGTGACCGAGCGAGCGAGCATGAAATTAAGGTATCTTCTGAAGCATAATTTAATCAGAAAATGTGGGATGGTTTCATAATTTATTGTTTGACCATGTAGGAATGACAGAATTTTATATACATTGTTTTGGAAGCTGAGTTGCATTAAAAGAAAATAAAAAATAGGATCCAAATGGCACCAGTTTAATTAGCCATTTAGGCACTGGATGAGCTTAGTTGAGGAGTAAGAGTGAGCAGCTTGTGTCAGCATGCCTATTCTTGGAGGAGGCTATGGGTATCTACTTACTGCCAGGCACTTCCTGGTGGAGATCAGTAGATGTAACCCATGGAGACTAACAGAAATATTACATGATGTTGGTTCTGTTAATGCAGCACTAGGCCCAGAAATGCATCCAAAAATAATGAGACGTGTGTTGCCTGAAAATAAGGGTAGACAGCAAGACTCTGAAAAATAACACACTGGGAACACTGATGGAGAGAAGTTGGTTAAATTTAAGTAGCGGTTTGGTGAAACTAAAATGTAAAATATACATACTGGACATGTTTTTAAACTACTGAGATGAGCACCTACCACTAAGAGAAGAAGCATTTCATTTCACTTTCTTATCACATTTGTTATCAGGGTTTAGAAGTAATGGTGCTCAGCCTGTAATGGGCTGGCATGCCACCAATGATTTGGGAATGTAGCCTGTCTTCCTTGATAAGCTCTGCCAGATTTTAGGAGGGTGGAATCAATGTGTCTAAATATGAAAGTTTGGCCTTTTAAAAATTGCTACAGCATCTGAAATATTTGCTTGCTGACTAGTATTACAAGAACAGAGGGACAACTTCAAAAATAAAATACTGCAGGCAAGGGAATTAAACACATCAATAAATTTGTAATAGCTGTTCTCCTGCCCAAATGAATTTGAATAACAATACTAGAAGCATCTTTACATTGCTGGTTGTATATTCAGTCAGCTTTATGACTTAACAAAACAATGATTCCATTTAATGTGTTGTTTACTTCTTGGTAAGCAGGTAATGGTCTGTTTTAATAACAGCTCAGTTTCAAATGAAACAATATTACAGGAAAAATAAAAAAGTGGCATGAAAACTAATAAAAACAGACTATGAAGGACAAAGGTGTAACAGGAAGATAAAGAATATAAATTAAGTAGAATAAAATATAATAATTATTACGGCACAATTTGACTTACTTGTTTAGATTATAAATGGGCTTTGTGGATAACAAAAAAGCAAGAGAATGTACTGAAGTTGCAGGCTTTCATCAAGGATGCATGATGGAATCAGAAGATTGGAACACTATACGAAAAAAGTAAGACATCTCTGGAATGTCAAGACACAGCAGAATATTGTCTGAGTCCAGATATATGCTTGTATTTCGGCTTATTGATGCAATGAAGTAAGTGAGAATGAAATGGAATATACACAGTTTTTTCAAGAACATATGATTCCTAGGCAAAATTAGACAGATCTAATTGGACCTCCTGCATATCCACAAAACAAACAGTACCAGAATTACCCATTCTAAAGACATAATCCTTGCCTGTGATATAAATAGGACCTGCTGGAGAGATAGGTATGTATCCCAGGGACTACCCCATCTACGGAACAGGCTCCCCATCCATGTGAAGCAGAGTTCCTTCCTAATCCAATTCAAGTGCAACTTGGACAACTGGATGGGAAAACAGAAATTCATCCCTTGTTTGGCACCTATGTCTCTGAAGCAAACAGGTAACCTGTAAATGGTTCATCTCCCAGGCCCATGCTTACACTTATCAAGGGTATCAGGACTCATCAGAGATTTAGGATGCATGGCTAGGCTTAAAAAGGCCCTTGTGGTTGTTAGCCTAGTAAACACCTATGAACCTTTAAGATGTTACATATTGAAAGAATACTGTACCATTGTCCGAATCATGAAAACATATCTTGCGATAGTGTCAGACCATGTGACTACAGAAATTAAGTTTTGTAAGTAAGCTAAGCTATATTTCAGTAAACCATTGCATTTTCCATCAGTCCTTCTGAAAATGAAACTGATCATTGGATAGGTCAAACTTTAGCTGAAATGTCATTACATTTGAACCTAAATAGTGAATGTCTTGCAAAAGATTGGAACAATTGTAAACTGAATATTAGAAATGTGGTCACACTGAAATCAAATGAGATATACAATAATAGTCACAGTAGGTATGTATGAGGCTTAAAAAGGTAATGGATTTATAAAAGCATAAAAATAAAACTGGATACAACAGGCTGAAGAGCATTTGAAACTAGCTAAATGGTCTGTGAAAGAGTAGTTAGAAAAATATCAACACACATGGAAGTTGTGAGTGGGTGGGTAGACGGATGGACGGATGGGTGGATGGATGGATGGATGGATGGATGGATGGATGGATGGATGGATGGATGGATGGATGGGTGGGTTGATGGATGGATGGATGGATGGATGGATGGATGGATGGATGGGTGGATGGATGGATGGATGGATGGATGGGTGGGTGGCTATGGCAATGTTTTTAAAGCAACTATTTTTTATGATAATCCCAAACCAAACTATTGACACAGGATCTGAGAAAACAAAAAGCTAAAAGGATGATAGCTAAAATGAGGAAGCATGTGAATAGTAGGGTAGAAGATGACCCAGAAATATTATGAATGTAATGGCAAATTATTACAATACACTATATGAAGAAATATAGAGAATGAAAGTAATACACATGAAATGGCAGTATATTTGAGACAAGTACAATTTCCTCAGTTAACAAGTAGAAACAGGTATATTAACAGAAAACTGAAACTAAAAAAAAAAAAAAAAAAAACAATGATAAAAAAGAATACATGGGGAAACCACAATTAATGATAGAGTTCCAAGAGAAGCAAGGAAAAAGAAGGAAGAGGAGAAAAAAAAGTTGGGATATTACTTTTTAATAATATTTTTCTAGGTAGAATGTGTACTTAACTTGAAAAGAAATAGTAATGGTAGTTATACCCTTGATCCAGGGTCATAAAGTCCCATTTCAATTCTGAATCATAACTACAAAGTCTTTATGATATTTTGGAGAAAGAAATGGCAAATATATTGTCAAAAATTATATACTAGGATTAATGTGAGATGGTAGAAGATAGGCAAACATTTGACAATATTAACAGAAACATTATGATTCAGAAAGATGCATTGCATGATAATATATTAATGTTAGTGGATATACATGCTAGAAAAGCATTTGATAAAGTGAGTTGAGAATTTATGAAGAGATCTATTGAGCTATTTGGGTTTCCATAAACATGGACAACACCAATACTGAACACTTACAGAAGAGCTTGTGTGAGGGTGAAGTGTGATGGTGAACTGTTTAAAGCCTTTAGCCTTGCAAGAACCATTAAGCAGGACTTTCCAGTCTCACCATTACTCTTTGCTCTATATTTAGAGCCATTCGCCAGGGACATAAGATAATCAAATATAATTGGATATAAATTGGGAAATTCTAATGAAAAAATCTTGTTTTGCAGACAACATAATACAGTGTATGTTACCAATCCAGAACATGATATATATTTGATAAACTGAAATATTTAATAGTATAGCAGGATGTAAGGGAAATGAAACAAAACAAGCAGTTCTTTCAGTGCAATAATGATTTAAATAATATACTAAGTTTTATACTTGGAAGAGACTTTAACCTCAGTGTATAGATGATGTTTGTTGAGTTGGTATGAAATAAGTACTAAACAGATGAAAGGAATGCTATCTTCACTGTTGATTTTGGTTGGCAAGCTAAAACTAGAAAACAGAAAATTAAAGACAAGCCATTAGTAAGAGAGGTGAGAAAAATTATTACAGAGCTGAAAATTATGAAACTGAGAACTATCAGAGATCAGAGACAGAGCTCCATCTTAAAAACTGGGCTGTATGTGATGCTATAATGGAAGCTGAGCTTGGAGAGGATATTGACATGGAACAAAGTACCTAAGATGTACATCTGTTTACTAAAGTATACTCCAATAAACTATGTGATGTCAGTGGTCCAAATGTGAAGATTTGTAATGTGGTGAAAATAAAATAATATGATCACTAATTACTTCCTGATCTCAAATGATGTTGTAAATAGTTAATTTATGTGCTTAACTGTTTTTGTTTTATAAGCAATGCTAAATCAAACATAAGATTCATTCTAAAGAGAGTAGCTGATTGTGATTTTGGACTTACATGTTTAACAATGGCAGTTTACTGACAATTGAATATAAGGCCTGATTGTCTGATAATAAGCTAATTTATTAATATTGTATAAATATATGATTATAAAATGGTTGTATCAACAATCAGTGCTGAAATCACAAGTGTTCTATGCATGGGGATTGCATAGCATGTCAAACTGAATGTTTCTTTAAAAAAAGTATTTACATTGCTTAAAAAATGACAACAAAAGAAGGCCGTGAACAAGCCACCTTTGCGACCTGCAAACTTGCATGGTCCCTCATACTAGCATGTAAAGTCATTAAACAGTACAGCCAGTAGACGTACATTCACACATAATGACAAAGCATGCCACTGTACTGAGATCTATGAGCTATCACTGTCTATGCCACAGATGCTCTGCTCTAGATAATGACAAAGCATGCCACTGTACTGTCACCTATGAGCTATCACTGTCTGTGCCACAGATGTTCTGCTCTAGATAATGACAAAGCATGCCACTGTATTTTCACATATGAGCTATCACTGTCTGTGCCACAGATGTTCTTCTCTAGATAATGACAAAGCATGCCACTGTACTGAGATCTATGAGCTATCACTGTCTATGCCACAGATGTTCTGCTCTAGATAATGACAAAGCATGCCACTGTACTGTCACCTATGAGCTATCACTGTCTGTGTCACAGATGTTCTGCTCTAGATAATGACAAAGCATGCCACTGTACTGTCACCTATGAGCTATCACTGTGTGTGCCACAGATGTTCTGCTCTAGAGTCATGCAAACAATTAAGTAATGATCGCCCTTCCTCCAAGCCTGTCCATTAGGAAGGTTATTATGAAATGCAAATGTGAAGTGGTAAAAGGGAATTTGAAATGAGTTGGACTTCAGAACATCCATGTCCACATGGTGCATTGCTAAGTTCCATTTTAATGGTGAATGTCTCTGTCTAGGTACAGGCTACACAGTTTATCTGCAGGTTACACAAGAAGTTTCCATGCTAAGCAGCCTGCATTGCAGCTACAGTGATACCAGACTGCAGTATCTGTTATGTTGCTGACAGGGACTGTGTTTTAATCATCACCTCAGAATACCACATGTATCATCCTATTATACACCAAGCGTGTACTGGCAGCAATATGATTGCACACAAAGTACGAGGCTTTCAGTACTGTAGTCAAGAAATCAGTTAAGCAGTTAGTGTGCATTACGGATGGTATCTTTAACTCCAACCACCCACTTCTAACAGATGCTTCTAAGTACAATATAATCACAGAAAACAGATGCTTCTAAGTACAATATAATCACAGAAAATTAGTTAAGACAAGTGAAAACTATATTAAAAAGGGAAGGCAATATTAATAAGCAAATGCATTATAGAGTACTAATGTACCAAATAAAATCAGATATAATTGTAGCAGTAATACCTATGTCATGTGTGAGTGTGTGTGTGTGTGTGTGTGTGTGTGTGTGTGTGTGTGTGTGTGTTTGGGCCCGAGGAGATGGGGGTGCAGCCGGTACATTGCTCCAGGGCCTATGAAGCTCAAGGGGGCCCAATGAAGCCCAAGAAACATCACGAAAACCAAAACGTGTCATTGTCTGAAGAAGGAGATGTCCTTACAAACTAAGACAAAGAACGGCACAAGAACTTTCGCGTACAAGATCGTGAAGCATTGAGTGAGCGCTAAGCAACAGAAGGCCGTGACAATGATAAAATACTTTTGAGTTACATAATACGGTGCATTCAAGATTCAACGAACAAAAACTTGTGAAAGTGACTATCAATGAGTGTTCTCATGTGTTCATTCCTAGCTTCAAACATCAAACATTGCTCGGATTACTCCTCTTTGCTTTCCCGCCGAATCCTGGGAGGAATAAGAAAATGGGACACGAGCCACGCTGATTCATTGTGGACTACGAAGAAGACTTCACAGGAAAGCGAAAGAAGAAATAATTCCACAGGTAAAGTTCCCTGTAAATGCTGTAATTGTAGCATAAAGGACCCACTGACATTTCATGCCTTTTTGTCTACATTATCGAGAGATTATAAACGGCTTGACGGTTAGCGGAAATCAATAGCAATAAATATTGTCCTAACTTTAGAACCACTAACAAAATTCTCGATAGCAATATGGCAACTTTCTATGTTCTATATTTAATTTCTGGTACCGGCCTTAAACATGTCATCTCAAAAATCTGGAGCTCAAAAACATAAAGAAAAACAAAAACATGATGAGATTAAAAAAAAAGGACTGCAAACACTCTTTCAAGTTGGCGTTAAATGCAAAACAAGAGAAACTGACAAAAATGAAACTTTAGATTTAGAACAAGGTGAGCCAAATGCAGAATTGAAACAAAGGACAGAATCTCATGAAGCCAGTTTGGATTTTCAAAAAACATTAGATCTTGTAAATCCTAATGTGATTTTTGCACAAAAGGTGGATGACGCGAATGTGGATTTGGAGGATGGAGGATATGAGAGAAAAGGAGATTTGAAGGAACAAGTGAATGTTAGTGATGAGAAGAGAAGTGAGGCAACGAGTACGTCAGTGTCTACAAAATCTGGCCATGGTGAAGAAAAGAGTAATATTGGAATTGACATTGGACTTCTTGTAACAGAGGTTCCTTCTCACCTGGATATCGAAAACTGTGTTAAGAAAGGTCATATTGGCAATCCTAAAACATTTCCCAAAGATATGAATAACCAAGTTTTTCCAGAAAGCATACTAACATTTTGAAATTTGAATGGTGAGAAACATGTCCGAGATTGGCTTGTCTGGAGTGATGTTAAACAAGCATTATATTGTTTTCCCTGCTGGTTATTTTGGAACAGTCTGTGTTGCAACATTAGCTCCGCATCCAAGTCTATGCTTGCATCATCAGAAGGATGGTCAGCTGCTGGAAAGTGGCGAAAATTATTTAGTCGCATCCTAGAATATGAGAGAAGCAATAGTCATAGGCAATGCTATCTGGCATGGCGAGAATTAGAAAGATGCCTGTCTTCTGATAAGGGCATTGAAAGTCTCTTAGAGGCATCAGTTGCAACAGAATCTGTCAAGTGGTACAACATTATGAAACGAATCATTGATGTTATACTATTCCTTGGAGAATGTGTGCTTGCTTTACATGGTAGTTCACAGTGCATTGGTGACAAGGACAATGGAAATGTTTTGGGGCTAATAGAGTTGTTGTCTCTTTAGGATCCAATTTTAAAAGAACATGCATTGCAAGTTAAAGAGTCTCAAGAAAAGGGGGAATAACTTCAAGTGCATTATCTCTCTGCTGATTCTCAAAATAAGTTAATTGCTGAATGTTCTGAACTTGTGAAACAACATATTTTGCAGGATAGAAAGACTGCAAAGTATTTTGCAGTGATAGTTGATTCCACACCGGATGCATCTCCTGTTGAGCAGACAACATACCAGCTACGTTATGTAATTCAAAATGAATCCCAGTTTGTAATGGTAGAAAGATTTCTGATATTTGTTGACTGCAGTGACAAAACCGGATCTGACATAGCACAGATGATTGTAGATACATTGAACGAACATGATATTCCACTCTTTGATTGCTGAGTACAGGGTTATGACAACGCAGCCAACATGTCAGGAAAATATAAAGGTGCACAAGCAAGAATACTTGAGCAATGTCCAACTGCTATATTTTCTCCAAGTGGATGCCACACACTCAATTTGTGTGGAAATGATGCTTCAGAATGTATTCCTGAAACCATAACATACTTTGGAACTATAAAAACTGTTTATAACTTGTTTAGCTCTAGTCCACATCGATGGAACATTTTGCAGAATAGTATTGGCTGTTCTCTTCATGGCATATCTAACACATGGTGGTCAGGCCATGTTGAAAGTGTGAAGCCCTTTGTAGCCCATCTGCCTGGCATCAAATTAGAATTAGAAGACCTCTTGACGGGGGTGGCCCATGCTATTGGACTGCAGGACTGCAGCCCCCCAGCTGTAAAAAAAGAAACAAAGTAATAGAAAGTAAAATAAAATACAAAGAAAGAAAATGATTGCAAGTAGCGGACCTTCGTGCATGAGTGCTAGCAGCATTTCTGATATCTAGACTGCTGCTGAACCAGTCTGGAGCATGCACAGACTGTCTCAGCAGCAGTCCGGATTAAGAAGCATTCAAGTGCAGAGATTCCAGTATTCTCAGCAGTCCGGATTAAGAAGCATTCAAGTGCAGAGATCCCAGTAGTCTCAGCAGTCCAGATTTAGAAGCATTCAAGTGCAGAGATCCCAGAAGTCTATGCAGTTGTAACTGCATAGACTGTCACTGTAAAGGGATTGGACTCCAACATCAGCAGGCTGGGAGTCTCATTGGGGAAGGACATCTCACGGGGATTTCTAGTGCAAGGAAGGACTTAGTGCTGCAACAAACGAAGCTAGCAATGAAGGATTTAATGCTGCAATGAACAGACCAGTCCCAGGTAGTGTGTGTGTGTGTGTGTGTGTGTGTGTGTGTGTGTGTGTGTGTGTGTGTGTGTGTGTGTCTGTGTGAAATGCCCCAGGTGCTACATGGTGGTGGGTAGAGAATAAGGCTTGAACCCTGTACCTTGGGCCCAGGTGGCAAGAGCCTGAATTCCCTACCCACCACCATTTGTAAAAATGTTGCAGATTTTTCCCTCATACTTGTTCTGTTCCTCATAAAATCTGTGGTTTCTGTATTTTTGTGTCCTTGCAAAGCAAGTAATGTATTGGTGCAGTGGTAGCATTGTTGCCTGACAGCTACATGTTCTCTGGTTTGATTCTTGGCTGGGGTGCCTTACCTTCTGTGTGGTGTCTGTATGCCCCCCTTTTGTTTCCTCTAGTGTCCTCCCATCTTACAAAGACATGTGTCTGTCTGGAGTGTTTCTCCATGGGCCTCTGCTAAAAATTAGCTTTTGTTCCAAGTCAGACTTTCCTGATTAACAAATGTTAAAAATGACACGCATTTGAATATCAGACTTCATATTCTTCAGAAAATGCATGGTAACACAAAAGCTTTTAGTCTACCAATTTTCTAAGTGTATAAGATGGATATTTGAAATTTGTCCCTATTTTTGGGACTGTATTCCCCCATTATTGGCTTCATCCAGGTTTTGTGCTAAGGTTGAGAGCTATGGTAAGAACTGAATTCACTGAGTATGTTTGGGGTCTATATTCCCCCATTACTGGCTTTTTCCGGGTGTTTTTTGCTAAGAGGTTGAGAGCTATGGTGAGAACTGAATTCAGTGAATGGTTGGGGGCTGGATTCATCCATTATTGGCTTTGTTCAGGTGCTTTGTGCTAAGAGGTTGACAGCTGTGCTATGGTGAGAACTAAATTCACTAAATGGTAGCCATTTAAGTTTCCGTCTTCCTCTTTCACAAAACAACTGATTTGGCATAGTGGTATATTGCTCTGACTGTTTTGCACAGGGTCCTAGGTTTAAGGCTTGGCAGTGAAATGTATGGTGGTAACACAGCATTTTATTCTAGCGACTTTCCAATATTATACAAGCAATGTTTAAAATGTGTCTCTGGTTTTGGGCTTTTGTCCCCCGCAAAAGGGGTGGATGCTGCACTCCTTTTTGGCGAAGATTCCTAGTAATTATGAACCTGTTATCAGTTTGCCATCCATTCCCTATTGCAATATTGCTAGCTTATCATTTTGTTTAGTGTAAGATAGGCAATTTATTCCTCAAGGGTAACAGGCACTTTATTTGTAGACAGTGGCGGCTGGTGACTTCAAATCAAAGGGAGGCTGCAGGAGACAGCTGAATGGGTGAGGTCAATGGGAATGGGTGTGGCCAACTTGAAAAGGGAGGGGCTATGCTCAAAACCACAACAACTGGAACTTTAATTAAATACACTGCCCTGGGTGCCAAACCATCATTATGAGAGTCCAATCAAGACAAAATAAAGTGTAGAAGAAAAAAACATATTTCAATCTATTGGCTGCATGACAGCTTACTTAATATCTAGATAGAAACAAAAAGGTTGTGAGGCATGAAAAATAAATTACTTTTATACATTACTGGAATGCTAGTCAAAATCAAGTATAAGAAAAACAAGCAGCACTCAACTCAAACCACTTCTCCTTTTACTCCAGTTCTAATTATAATTTATATTCAGCTTTATTAAAGTACCAAGTAACATGCTGAAAGTAGCAATCTCTGTGATACCCCCACTTGTAAAAATGTTTCTTATCCAAAAAAGACCTGCTGCCTGACAACAAGTATCTACTTGTTTCATGGGGAAAACATGATCAAAGTAAAAAATGAAAAGCAAACAAGAAACAAGCTCAACATACATTGCTTAAAGGATTACTGCACAATATATGGACCACACATGGTAGATTGACATTCTGTTTATATGCACCAGTAATGACAAAACTGCTCAATTCAGTACATTTCCATCCTAAAAGTCTACTCAAACTTCTACAGTCCACCAGTATCAGTACATATGCACAATCTCTGAAGAAGTAAAAGTCATCTAAATAATTCCACATTAAAGAGATCTGTAAACTAATGAAGATATTGCTCCTAGCAAACAACTTTGTATTTCATTGTTTCATCTACAAATGAAGTGCCTGTTACCCTTGAAGAATAAATTGCCTATCTTACACTAAGAAAATGATAAGCTAGCAATATTGCAATAGGGAAAGGATGGCAAACTGATAACCTCATTACGGGTGCATGCATTTTGTTTCATTGTTTACTGGAAAAATTTCAAAACAATACATTTAAAACACCCTCTAAAACTGTACTGTATTGTACAAGGAATATAATTTAATACAATCAGGAAGGTGTATGAAAGAACATGTGTATGTTTCGTGTGCAAGGGGCCTGCGATTTGAAAACAGCCCAAACACAAAGTTAATTTGCCACTGGCAAAATGTATTTTCTTTGAATGTGGCTTTCAATGCTGTTTCAGTGATTGTGAGTTTTCAAGGGCAGAGAAGTTTTAATGCTAAGTCTGTTCTCTTTGTGAGACTGCATTGCTTTGTTTAGCAGATATGATATCTATTAGTGTTTGCTCTGTAAAATGCAAAATAAAACTTTTAAATGAAGTCCAAATCATCGCAGAAGTAAAGCAGTATACACATTAGTGTTTATGGTAAATGGGGTGAAATAGCCAAGTAATGGTTCATTGGAATGCCTGTACAGGGGGAAGCTCCATTCGACCATGATTTTGTGAGGGGGGAAGGGCAGCAAACTCAAAGACAGCCCCGGCTGAACTATACCTCTCAACTGTCCAGATTTTTGCAGAATGAATAGATTTTTGCTTCTTATTTTTTGTTTGTTCCTCATAAAATTTGTGGTTTTCTGTCAAATCATTTAGGAATGAAGTCACTAAATAATGACAGACACTGAGTTTCAGACTTCATAACCTTCAGAAAAATGCATGCTAAAGCAAGACCTGCTGTTCGATTAACTGTCTCAGTTTATACAAGAGCAATTTTTAGAACTGTTTATATGTTTCCCCCATATATTTGGGCTTGTCCAGATTTCCTGCATTAACAGGTTGAGAGGTACATGCAAATAAATTGTTTTATAGAATTAGGCATATCCAAACCTCTCAACTGTCCCTGATTTTGGCTCAAAATGTTGCTCTTCCTCTAATAATCCCTCCGCAAAATGACAATTTTGGAAGAAAACATGGAGGGTTTACAATTAATAAATAACTATAATAATCAGTTATAGATTACTTTTATTTCAGAAATGCATGTAGATTCTTTTATTTTGTCAGCTGCTCAAGTTAGCAGTACTAATATTAAAAAAGTGTCCCTTCTTTGACAGGCTCCCAGCTGTATTGTGTGGCTATTTTATATTTTTGAATCACATTTTTGGTCCATTTTTCATAAAATTGTGGGGTTTTTTTGGCAAATTAGTGGCAAATCATTAAAGACTGAAGTTAGAAAATAATGACAGACATTTCAGTTTCAGATTTCATACCCTTCAGAAAATTCATACTAATGCAAGACCTACTATTCTATTATCTTTCTAAGTTTATAAGAGTAATATTTAAAAACTGTCCTTATTTTTGGGCCTTTGTCCCACTTCTATGTATGGCTTTGTCCAGATTTCTTGCTCTGAGGTTGAGAGGTATGACAAATGTGTCAGGGCCATCGCAGTCAGCCAGAGACATTTCAAATTGTGACATACTTGTTGCACCCCACTCCCCCATGTAGTGACTCTGGATGTGTCCAATCAAGGCAAGGAGCAGTTATGCACAGTAAATGTGCAGACTATTCCCCCATCCAAGGTAGACATAAGTACTACAATGGCTTTTCATCTGTCCTTGATTTTGAAGAATGTTCTGGCTTCTGTCATATTTTTATACTGTTGATTTATGCTTATTATTATTCAGAAAGTGCCTGCTGCTCTGTGTTTAAGTAGCAGTGCTTTAATGACCATCAGGTAAGCTTGTCTGAGATTGTAAGATGCAAGTAAGTTTTAATAAGCATACTGTTAAAGAATTGCCAACATTGAACGCCTTTCTGTTGTTGCCATGCAGAGAATACTTACATAACTAGATAACATATAAGCCTTGGGTACTGAAATGCATATGACAGTATTTGTAATAAAGGACAGGATTACATTATTTTAAGAGCTCATTACAGGCTTTAACTGCAAACTAAACAGAATGCCAATCTATCATGTGTGGTCCATATCCTGTGCAGTAATCCTTTAAGCAATGTATGTTGAACTTGTTTCCTGTTTGCTTTTCATTTTTTACTTTGATCATGTTTTCCCCATATAACAAGTAAATAGTTGTTGTCAGGCAGCAGGTCTTTTTTGAATAAGAACATTTTTACAAGTGGTGGTATCACAGAGATTGTTACTTTCAGCATGTTACTTGGTACTTTAATAACGCTGAATATAAATTATAATTAGAACTGGAGAACAAGGAGAAGTGGTTTGAGTTGAGTGCTGCTTGTTTTTCTTATACTTGATTTTAACTAGCATTCCAGTAATGTATTTAAAAAGTAATTTATTTTTTCATGCCTCACAACCTTTTTGTTTCCATCCAGATATTAAGTAAGCTGTCATGCAGCCAATGGAGTGAAATATGTTTTTTCTTCTACACTTCTTTTTATCTTGATTGGACTCTCATAATGATGGTTTGGCACCCAGGGCAGAGTATTTAGTTAAAGTTACAGTTTTTGTGGTTTTGAGCATAGCCCCTCCCCTTTCTAGTTGGCCACACCCATCCCCATTGACCCCACAAATTCAGCTGTCTCCTGCAGCCCCCCTTTGATTTAAAGTCACCAGCCACCACTGGCTCTTGAAGCTGTCACTAACTGCCAAAACAAGAACAGAGATTAATGGAGCTTTGTCTTATGTGACATCATTCGTTTGTGTGATAATGTCTGTTGTATGGTACAAAATATTAGTTCCAGCTGATATCTTTAACAAAGTTATCCAATCCAGAAATGCAACACTGGATGATGAAGTGTCCAACATAAAATCCTTGATTTCAGAACTGACAGATCTCCGCAACAGCTGGAAAAGTATGTGGAGTGAAGCATGTTGCTTCCAATTTACACTTAGAAATTAAACTATCTGAAAGTCGTGGTGACGCAAAACGCAAAAGGAGGTTCAATGGTGAAGATGCCAAATTGTCGCAGCAACATGAAACGGATGACTCCCCTGAAGAAGCATATTTCAGAAAGTCTGTTTTCTATGTAATGTTGGATAATGTTATTGGTGAACTCACAGTTCGTTTCAATGCTGCAGTGAACATTTCTGAGAAGTTCAGCTTCCTCTGGAAGTACTTAACAATTCCTGTAGATGAGCTGAAAGAAAAATCAAAATCACTGGCAAATCAATATCCTGCTGATATCAGTGAAGATCTTGTAATAGAGATGAGTCATCTGCCAGCTGCTCATCAATCAATTTTTGGGGAGAACCAGCTGAGCCCACTGGAGCTGCTGAATTGCTTGAAAAAGTACAAACTGGAAGGACTCTTCAAATATATGCATTGGTCTGCGTATTCTGTTGACAATTCTTGCCACTGTCGCCTCTGTAGACTAAAGCTGGTAAAAAAATTTCTGAGATCCACTATGTCACAAGCGTGACTAGTAGATTTGGCAAGACTCAAGTATTGAGTCTGATCTAGCAAAAGAGATTAATTTTGATTATGTAATTCAGAGTTTTGCTACGAAAAAGGCCAGGAAAGCACCTTTGTTCGGCAGACAATAAATGCTATTATAAACGTCTTTTACTATTATAAATATATTACTTTATTATTACATTTATACGTATACATACTTATCTAAATGTATCAATGTAATCTACAATTGTTAGAAATAAATAATAATATACACACTTGCATGTGTGTGTAGAATTTTGTATAAGGGCCCACACACCTTCTTTGTACCGGGGCCCGGATTTTTTCTCGGTGGCCCTGTGTGTGTGCGTGTGTGTGTGTGTGTGTGTGTGTGTGTGTGTGTCTCCCAGAGTCTTTGCCTAAGAATTTTGAACAAAGCGAAAAATAAGAGGACAAAGACCAAAATCAATTAGAATTTTTAAATATTACTCTAATTGATTTAAAAAAAGTTAATAGAGCAACAGGTTTTGCATCAGTATGCCTTTCTGAACAATAAGAAGAATGAAACTCCAGTTTCTCTCATTACTGACTGACTGTAACCCTCATTTATTAACCAGAAAATCAAAAATGTTATGTGGAACAGGGCACAAATATGAGGAAAAATCAGAGAGCTTCTGCAAAAATCTGGACAGCTGAGAATTACGGTGTGTGTGTGTGTGTGTGTGCGTGCATGCGTGCGTGCGTGCGTGCGTGTGTGTGTGTGTGTGTGTGTGTGTGTGTGTGTGTGTGTGTGTCTCCCAGAGTCTTTGCTTAAGAATTTTGAACAAAGCAAAAAATAAGAGGACAAAGACCAAAATCAATTAGAATTTTTAAATATTACTCTAATTGATTTAAAAAAAGTTAATAGAGCAACAGGTTTTGCATCAGTATGCCTTTCTGAACAATAAGAAGAATGAAACTCCAGTTTCTCTCATTACTGACTGACTGTAACCCTCATTTATTAACCAGAAAATCAAAAATGTTATGTGGAACAGGGCACAAATATGAGGAAAAATCAGAGAGCTTCTGCAAAAATCTGGACAGCTGAGAATTACGGTGCATGTGTGTGTGTGTGTGTGTGTGTGTGTGTGTGTGTGTGTGTGTGTGTGTGTGTGTGTGTGTGTGTGTGTGTGTGTGTGTGTGTGTGTGTGTGGATTTTAACTAGTATGCTTAAGGATGGGTTAGAGAGGTCATAGAACAGTCAAAGTGCATAAAGAACTGACATGAGATGGCAGAGTAATAAACAGCAGAGAACCGGTATGATGAGAGAAGGACATAGCATGCAACGATGTATATTTACAGTCATAGAGAAGGGACATGACGTGTTATACAGTGTATGGAAATTGGTGTAATTTTGATTAGTTTTTTATTTGTTAAACTAAGCAAGTGAAGTGGTCATTACAGATTCTTTCCAACTATGAGCTGAGCATAAAAGCAAGGGCAAGACATTTATTGTTAATAATAATATATTAAAGATGTATGGTGAGTGTGCCTTAAGTATCTAAAAATGCACAAGGGTGTGTGCATGGTACAGATATTACTGTATGACTGGGGTGTTCTGATGCATGATACGAAAGGGCATGTGCCTTACAATCCTTGAGCATGCTGTAATATCTCTACCATACCCATCTCCCACTGTTGTATTGCACTTACCAAATTGGCATGTGTATTTATTTGCAATTTGAATTTTACATTTAGTATTTCATGCATGATAATTGTATTTTTCATACTGCATTTTAATGTACAATAGTTTCTTTGCCATTTTAACTTATTGATAGCTGTAAACAGTTATAACTTTTTAGCTGTGAGGAATTTTGGTCTGACATTTGCAGGGAAGTAATTTTAGGGACTCTTTGCTTAAAATACTGTGTCGTATCACACAGTCCAGATTATAAACAGGTGTCAAAACTACATTTACAAATTGGTGCCAAAACTACCTCAACTGACTTCTAGAAGGTGAATGGGTCCAGTTTTTCCATATTTTTGTATATGTATCACAATAAAGAGTAGGAGGAAATCTCAGCACCCAGCTCCACTACCACCGAGGTGTATAGCACCTAACAAAACCAACAAGTTATAGAGGAGCCAGCAACATGACTTCATTGTCTTCAAAGATTTTATTAAGCCACAATAGTGAAAAATAAAACTGTACTCAAAAACACCTTAACTTGTTCAACACGTTTTTGTCTATAGAAAAACTTCATCAGATTACCATACAGCAGTGCTACCAAGTATTACTGGATGTCTCCCATTGTCACACTGACAGGGTAGTCTATCAAAAGAAGATTCTTCCCATTACTTCCACACCCATCTGCAGTGGAAAAATCTTATTATGTCAGGAATTACACTAAGAACAACAATAACTAGATGGACTACTTTCCCAAACCTAGTTTGCACTTCTGTCTGAGAAACTGGATGCTGTTTCTCATCACCATGAATATCTACCATATGTCATCTTTTGAAAGTAATAGTTTTCTTCCTGCATACATACTGCTGTCTTATATCTTAGTATTTTGGCTGATCCTGTTGGCTCTTGCAGTTTTCTGTTATCACTTATGATGTTACACATTAACTTTTCTACTCCACGGTAACAGAATTCTGATTCAACTCTTCTAGAACAGAATTCATCACATGCTAGATGTGTAACATCACTAGCAGTGTACTTTTCAGAAGTTATAATTTTTCACAGGTTTAACAGTATTATGATCACTAGTATAAAATTTAGGGTACTTACGTATTATCGCAACCAGATTTTCGCGATAATAGCGCTTGCTTCCCAATGAGGAAATGTAAAAAGAAATGTATGCAAAATCACACTGACAATGTCAACTTCGTGTAAAAACATTGTTTAGGTAGCAAAAACATTGTAAATTTAAAGGAATGAGAGCTTCTTTCAAGCTATGCTGTTTTCCAACATCTTGTCACTGTAAATACATTTTACATAGCCGCTATGTGTAACACACGTTCCATATCCCCAGCCGCGAGCCTGCAAATGTTGTCAAAGTTATACTTCAGATTAGTAAAGACGATCTATGTAGATATTCAGTGGTAGTGAACTAACCCCAAAAAACAACCTTTATAAATACAATGCGTTTGTGGGATCTACCTAAGACAGAAAAGGAGTCAATAGCACTTTTCCAGCAATATGGCATTATATCAACAAGTAAAGAATGCTGTTCTGGACATTCAATGACATTATACTATGGGAAGCAGATTTTTTGGAAATGCAATACAGAAAAATGTTACCAACATGTAGGAGTTCGAGTGAGTAATTTCTTTGAAGGAAGAGAATTAATTTTACCACCGCTGTCTGCTTCATTTATTGTTGGGCAAAGCAGATGACATCTATAAGTTTCTGTCAGAAAGAACTGGACATAGCTGACAAGACAGTCATAGACTGGAGTAACTACTTACGTGATGTCTGTGTCTTAAAAATGGAGAAAAAGGACAAGAAAGAAATCGGAGGGCCGGGGTGTATTGTGGAAATAGACGAGACTCTTTTTACTAGATGTAAAAGTAATGCTGGCCATATTCTCCCTCAACAGTGGGTATTTGGAGGGATATGTAGGGAGACAAGAGAGACTTTTCTTGTAAAAGTTCCTGATAGAGCAGCCACAACATTATTTAATAAAATCAAAGAATACATTAAACAGGGCACTACTATTTATTCAGATTCATGGCGGGTTTCAGTCATGAAAAAGTAAACCATAGCTACAACTTTGTAGATCCAAACACAGGAGTGCATACACAACCCATAGAGAGAATGTAGAGATCTGTTAAGTGGAGAAACAAAAAACAGAGAGGCACTGCAAGACACCATTTGGACTCCTACCTAATTGAATATATCTGGCGTGAAACACAACTTGCACTAAAGAAAGACTTATTTGATGCAATCTTGACAGCAATAGCAGACAATTTCTCTTCATACAAAAAGTGTAACCCAGCAAGTGAACCATCTATAAGTATGCTTCCTTAATCAGCAATATAATATTTACAAATATGTTGCTCAAAAACATCCGGAAGACATCCACATGAATACTATGCAAAACATCCATAAAACATTGCAACAATAACTGCTATCCC
>NC_056729.1:436620928-436645928 GCF_019279795.1 Protopterus annectens | reverse complement strand
AGCAAAGCTAGAAAGTCTGCATCTGCTTCCTCAAATGTTTCATACATAATTTTCTTAACCCAGTCAATACCTACGTCATTTGGAATGCAGGTGAAGAGTGATGTCACATCCATTGTGACCAACCATAATGATTCTACATCATTGTTGTTACTAACAAACACATAAAGATCTCTTAAAAAATGTGCTGTATCTTTTAATACATAATCAAACTGGAATAGAACAGATTTCAATCTGTAATCCAAATAAATGGAAATTGGTTGGGTTATCCACCCTTCACCTGCTACAATCGGTCTGAATGGGGGATCGAATGCCTGCTTATGTATTTTTGGCAGACCGTTTATGCGTGGTATGACTGGATAATCTATCTGGAAAAAATCAAATAAATCCTTAGTCAAAATTCCAAGGGATAGACAGTCATGTATTGTATCTCGTATGTTAGTGCAACATAATTCAACTGCATCTAATGAACACAATTCATAGTCAGTCGTATTAAGCAAGCATAGCATAGAACTAACATAAAAATCTCTATTTAATACAACTATTCGTCCACCCTTGTCAGCAGGTCGTATGACTATATTATAGTTGTTCTTTAGAGAAATAATGGCATCATGCTGTAACTTATCATTGATGGAAAAACCATCATATAACTTATGTCCAAAACCCTGATATAGTTCATTCTCTACTGCTTTCGTAAACAGTTCCAAGTTAGACGTCAACTTGGGGTTGATAGTACTCTTCTTCTTAAAAGGCAAAACAGTCACGTCTTTATTATCTTTGAACAACAATTTAAGATTGACATTCCTAGCAAAGAGTCTAATAGCTAGAATATAGTCACTCATACCTGCTTTCATATTAGGAATATAGGACAGTCCTTTCTCTAGCAATGCTCTCTCTGCGGCATCAAGAGAAAAACCAGAAATATTCCATACTAACGATTCAGATGGTTCTTTTGTTTGTAATAGACCTGCCTCTCTGGTCTGTTGTCCATACGCTTGGCCCCCGTTTCCATATCCATGTTGGTGGATCTCTTCCTCCCCGTACGTATTGGTAACGGAACAAGTGGAAAATCCTCCTGCTCCGCCGGTCTCAGCTTTTCTAACTGTATTTTACGTCTAACCACAGTTCCCACCTTTGAGCTATGAGCCTCCGTCGACACAGACTGAGCGAGCCGCTCCTCTGTTGGTGTAAAATACAGCGAGGTAACAGATTTAGGACTAGATAATGCTATATTCACTTTCTCTGTCCCCATCACAGCATCAGTTCTATCATTAACATTAACATCAGCTCCTTGTCGTGCATCTAGTATTAGTCTCCCCTCTAGTGGCAAAGCATCATCACCATGTCCAGACACAGTCTTAGAGGGAATAGAATTCTTTACATGAACTGAACGCTGCTCCTGCTTACCAGCAGCGTTTAAAGTAGTCACTGTTCGAGGCCAGACAAATACATGATTAGATTCAAAATCATTCCGATCTCTATTCAATTTTCTCTTTTTATGCATTAATAAATTGTTCCCATACCTTGTGACTTTATCGATGATTTCTTGTAGGAAAACATCCGTCAATTCTACACCCATTAAGTGCTCCAACTTAATCTGTTGTTCTAGCAAAGTATCCAGGAGCTCCTGCTCCTTCGGTTTAAAATAATCAACAAGCAACTGCATATAGGACATACTGGCTTGAATATTAATTTTTTGCCAACGTGCTAGTAGGTCCGGGTACATACTGCCATAAGTTGGCATATTTAGAATTCTAAGTCCTCTCGGAATTACTTTCAGTTGCAAGCTAGCTTCCATGTGGTGCCGTTGGCATTGTAAACGTTTGTGTTTAAACATATTGTTCTCTAGCTCTCTCTTCATTTGCTTCACTTGTATCTCCTTGTCGACGTCAAGAATTTCCATAACATCATCATCTTGTTCCACACCATCCATATTGAGTAACGGATTAACAATATCTTCGAGTACACTCCTTAGCGAACCAATGTTACCCAAAGTAGTCTTCTCCTTCCGTGATTCAAATGCGACCTTTTCAGCTCTCGATTCAATAGTAGTTAATTCAGGCATTACTTCCATCCCAAAGCGTAGAATAAACAACCAACAATCACCCGATAAAAAGTAAGATAAAATATAACAAAGCCCAACCGGATGGTCGTAATGCAGTCTATTCAATCTAATCCAGTAACACAATCCAAATAGATGTAACCGTTTATTAGAAGAAAAGAATGTTATCATCAGACATTACAATCTAACGGCATTTACTAAAACATATATATACTGCAGCATTTAAAAAACGTCACATCCTGCTATCATTAAAACATCATATCCTACCTAATACAACATAACCTAACTAAATCAATAACTACATATTTATTCACATTCAAAGTAATTAAACAAAATATACAATATAATAAATACCTCATAAGTCAAAAATCAGTCATCTGAAGTATTACTATCAACGGAAGTCTAGTTATGCATATCTCATAGGATATAAAGGAACCTATAACAAATGAATTGGAGCATTATTGAGATAAACAATATATCAAATAAAAACAATAAATTAACCAGTTGATAATACAATATAAACACATATGTACATAATATCGTATAACAAAGCGCCCTTTCAAAATAAAACAACTTAACAGCAGAGTATAATAAAGGATGTACTACTTAATACTTCTAGCCTTTAGCACCGGTTTTATTAATGCATAAAAAGAGAAAATTGAATAGAGATCGGAATGATTTTGAATCTAATCATGTATTTGTCTGGCCTGGAACAGTGACTACTTTAAACGCTGCTGGTAAGCAGGAGCAGCGCTCAGTTCATGTAAAGAATTCTATTCCCTCTAAGACTGTGTCTGGACATGGTGATGATGCTTTGCCACTAGAGGGGAGACTAATACTAGATGCACGACAAGGAGCTGATGTTAATGTTAATGATAGAACTGATGCTGTGATGGGGACAGAGAAAGTGAATATAGCATTATCTAGTCCTAAATCTGTTACCTCGCTGTATTTTACACCAACAGAGGAGCGGCTCGCTCAGTCTGTGTCGACGGAGGCTCATAGCTCAAAGGTGGGAACTGTGGTTAGACGTAAAATACAGTTAGAAAAGCTGAGAGGAGGATTTTCCACTTGTTCCGTTACCAATATGTACGGGGAGGAAGAGATCCACCAACATGGATATGGAAACGGGGGCCAAGCATATGGACAACAGACCAGAGAGGCAGGTCTATTACAAACAAAAGAACCATCTGAATCGTTAGTATGGAATATTTCTGTTTTTTCTCTTGATGCCGCAGAGAGAGCATTGCTAGAGAAAGGACTGTCCTACATTCCTAATATGAAAGCAGGTATGAGTGACTATATTCTAGCTATTAGACTCTTTGCTAGGAATGTCAATCTTAAATTGTTGTTCAAAGATAATAAAGACGTGACTGTTTTGCCTTTTAAGAAGAAGAGTACTATCAACCCCAAGTTGACGTCTAACTTGGAACTGTTTACGAAAGCAGTAGAGAATGAACTATATCAGGGTTTTGGACATAAGTTATATGATGGTTTTTCCATCAATGATAAGTTACAGCATGATGCCATTATTTCTCTAAAGAACAACTATAATATAGTCATACGACCTGCTGACAAGGTGGGTGGAATAGTTGTATTAAATAGAGATTTTTATGTTAGTTCTATGCTATGCTTGCTTAATACGACCGACTATGAATTGTGTTCATTAGATGCAGTTGAATTATGTTGCACTAACATAGATACAATACATGACTGTCTATCCCTTGGAACTTTGACTAAGGATTTATTTGA
The DNA here is from genome assembly GCF_019279795.1 of Protopterus annectens. NCBI lineage: Eukaryota > Metazoa > Chordata > Ceratodontiformes > Protopteridae > Protopterus > Protopterus annectens. Next base: position 436,642,117 of record NC_056729.1, on the reverse strand, counting down.
TTTTTTCCAGATAGATTATCCAGTCATACCAGGTCTGCCAAAAATACATAAGCAGGCATTCGATCCCCCATTCAGACCGATTGTAGCAGGTGAAGGGTGGATAACCCAACCAATTTCCATTTATTTGGATTATAGATTGAAATCTGTTCTATTCCAGTTTGATTATGTATTAAAAGATACAGCACATTTTTTAAGAGATCTTTATGTGTTTGTTAGTAACAACAATGATGTAGAATCATTATGGTTGGTCACAATGGATGTGACATCACTCTTCACCTGCATTCCAAATGACGTAGGTATTGACTGGGTTAAGAAAATTATGTATGAAACATTTGAGGAAGCAGATGCAGACTTTCTAGCTTTGCTATTAGAACTAGTACTCGAGAATAATTATTTTATTTTTCTTGATAAGATATATAGACAAAAGACTGGGGTAGCCATGGGCACGAGTTGCGCCAACTCATATGCCAATCTGGTATTGGCAGCTTGGGAGAGAGAGGTCATGCCATCTTGTCCACACGTGGTATTTTATCGACGGTTTGTGGACAACCTCTTTCTCTTGTGGCACGGCTCTGCCCAGGAACTAGAAGCATTCTTGTACTATGTGAATGGCCTGAATAGTTTTTTAAAGTTTACCATGGTTTATTCCATGGAGAAGATAGACTTTCTGGATACGACCATATATAAGGAACAGGGTATATTGAAAACTACAGTTTATAGAAAGGAATGCTATAAAGCTTCCTATTTGGCCCCGGATAGCATGCACCATGCTGGAACCTTCATAAATATAGTCAAAGGACAATCATTGAGACTATCCCGTTTGTGCTCAGATGATATCAAGTTTCATCATGAACTTGATATACTTAAGAATAACTTCTCAGAGAGGGGTTATGAGCCACATTTGTTAGACACAGTCTGTGCTAGAGCAGCTAAGTCTAGGAAAGACAGAGGTAAACCATATTACTCTATGACAGGACCTATAACAAAAATGATTAATAATGATGGGATGGTAGGGCAATTACCCATTGTGCTCCCCTATGCTGGCAATTTACAACCAGTGCAGGATGCATTATTTAATAATTGGAACATATTGATGGCTGACGATGAAATTAAAACTATTGTTGGTAACTGTCCTAAATATGTATTTAATAACATGAGGAATTTGAAACAGCAGCTGTGCTTTCCTGATTTATGTGGGTCTAATAAGTTAAGGGTGTCGAATGTTGATTTTGGAACGAAGAAATGCAATCACTGTGCCTATTGTAATAGTAGTGATCCTTCTAGATTTTTCAGAAATCCCAATGACGGGAAGTTATGGGAGTTGAGCTGCTGTGCGGATTGTAGCACCAGGGATCTGGTGTATGTGGCCCACTGTACCACCTGTTTTGTCTTTTATGTGGGCAAGACTAATAGGTCTCTTCGTGAGCGAGTCCGTGACCATCTCTATTGTTTTAATAGATCAGATCCCTGTAGTGCTATAGCAAAACATATGCTCAATCATGAAGGGCATTGTTTTTTGTTTCAGGTACTACATATACTACATCACAACCTGAGGGGTGGAGATAGAGTAAATTTGACAGAGTTATCTGAAATTGAATGGATCCTTCGATTAGGATCCCATCGGGGAAGGGGGCTGAATGAACATGTACCCCTTAAACCGGTGCTAAAGACTAGAAGTATTAAGTAGTACATCCTTTATTATACTCTGCTGTTAAGTTGTTTTATTTTGAAAGTTATACAATATTATGTACATATGTGTTTATATTGTATTATCAACTGGTTAATTTATTGTTTTTATTTGATATATTGTTTATCTCAATAATGCTCCAATTCATTTGTTATAGGTTCCTTTATATCCTATGAGATATGCATAACTAGACTTCCGTTGATAGTAATACTTCAGATGACTGATTTTTGACTTATGAGGTATTTATTATATTGTATATTTTGTTTAATTACTTTGAATGTGAATAAATATGCAGTTATTGTTTTAGATAGGAAGTGTTGTTCTAGATAGGAAATGATGCTTCAATGCTAGCAGGATGTGACGTTTTTTAAAAGCTGCACTATATATATGGTTTAGAAAATGCCGTTAGATTGTAATGTCTGATGAATTTCTTCTAATAAACCGTTACATCTATTTTAATTAGATTGAATAGACTGCATTATGACCATCCGTTGGGCTTTGTTATATTTTATCTTTCTTTTATCGGTGATTGTTGGTTATATATATATATATATATATATATATATATATATATATATATATATATATATATATATATATATATATATATATATATATATATATATATATATATATATATATATATATATATATATATATATATATATATATATATATATATATATATATGATTATATTATGAGCAGTCAGCAAATCTGTCATCAAATCCTGTTCTATCACTTATCATTGGCTCCCAAACCATCAGACTTTGAACAGACTCTGAGATCATGCTACAGTGATGAACAGGAAACCCTTCCTAAGGATGTTATCTTGGGATATCATTCATACAATAATTAATGAGATGGGAGATCTAACATTATGCACTGAGTATTTGGTCATTAGTGAAGTGCCAGGATACCATAAAGACAGACATGTATTTGCATGGGCATGTGTGTGTGTGTGTGTGTGTGTGTGTGTGTGTGTGTGTGTGTGTGTGTGTGTGTGTGTGTGTGCATGCCTCTCTCTCTCTCTCTATATATATATATATATATATATATATATATATATATATATATACATATACTATTTTTGTATATACATACATACACACACACACACACACACACACACACACACATGCACACAGCTTACCATTTTGAAAAAAATATACTTTGTATTTGTTGATAGTGAAGACCCAGAAAAAAAATCATATAAACACAAACTTATGTGTCCACAGAGACAATAACAGTAACCATAAGCAAGGCAGAGATCTAGCTGACTCATCTAGTGCCCAGAGCCAGTCCCTAATCTGGCAGCTCTCTCTCAGCTCAAGTGCCCAGTGCCAATCCTTAATCTGGCAGCTCCTCTCTCAGCTCAAGTGCCCAGTGCCAGTCCGTAATCTGGCTGCTCCTCTCTCAGCTCTTCAAGTGAAGATTAAAAAAAGGATTTCTTCTACTTTTTTTAAACTATAGCAAGTCGATTACTGCATTTTAGAAAATGGATTTTTACAGCTGCCTACCACACACAAAGCACTGAAGAGCTGAAGTGCCTTTCTGTACAGAAACAGGAATGCAGCAACTGCACTTCTCCATCGTGCCCCATCACCTTGTGCCCAGGGTGATTGCCTCACACCTTTCTGAAATAAACAATCAGCCTCAAATCCTGGAGTTGTAAGATAGTTTGCAGAGGGAACTGATTAGATTAAATGTCAAACAAAATGGTATAGCACAATATCAAGTGAAATCTTCTGAAGCTGCAGTTGGTGCAGAGTTTAAAGTTGTGAGGTATAGCTTCTGTGGTACTGGGTTTAATTCCCATGGCACCTACTGTGTGACTCCAACCAAGTCACTTAAACAGATATTCCTCCCAGGTCACCCCTGAAAATGGACTTTATCTCCAGTGGGCCTACCTGGTTAACAAATAGGTATAATATTTATTAAGGGAGTCCAAAAAAAACACTTCATCAAAACAAGCAAGTTGGAATATCATTTTAAACAAAACCATTTATTGAACACTGTACTGTTAATAAAACACTAATGCATAAAACAGAATAAAACACCTCTTGAAACAATTTAACATAAAATAACAACATATAAAACTATACACAATGTTTAAACATGATATGAGATCAAGTCAATGGTAATCATTTCTTTTCATTAGTAATCACAAACTTGGTTTTATAACATTAGATGTATTTTTCTCATTTTTTACAATGTCCAACTCCATTGTAAACTGCAACTATTTACCATAGTAAACATCATTCCCCAACATGTTTTGCAAGCAATCAAAACTTTAAAATCAGCTATATAGAGTCCTCCTTAATAAAATACCTTACTCTCTCATAACAGTGAAAATGTTATGGTAAGATAGTGTTACATCTTTGACTTAAAAGTGGAGAGGTCAGCAGTACTGTCAGACTCTGGTAAAAAAGACTTCTCAACTGCTGGCGGCCATCTTCTTTTCCTAAAGAAGAGTGAAAACATGTGTCATCATAGTAAGAGAACCATAATCCCTTTTTGAACTATGAGTCTTGTTAGCACATAGCAAGGGATTTTTCTTCCCATTATTTAACAGTGATATTTGTAAATACATGTATTTTATAATGATGGAATTAAACAAGTAGCTGTTTTACATATTAGAAACAGCTGTAACCTGACAGTAGAAAATAAAGGTTCTCCCTTGAGCCTCTTGAAGAAAGGAGCCTGCAGTTTTCTTCAAAGTGATTTCTAGGCATTTTGCTTTACAAGTTAAATCCTTAGCAAGAAATTAAACATACAAGCCCTTAAACTGCTACTCTTCAGGGACAGAGCATAATAATGCTTACTAATGAGACTTATTGGGTTTTAGCAAAGTAAAAGTAAGAATAATTTGCTTAAAATACTGCACCCCAAACATGCCTATAACTGTTAATCCTTCTCTGTGCTCTTTAAAGCTAACTACATATCACCTGCCATGCTATGAAGCTGCTCTTTAAAGATGCTGTATGCTATTATGTCAGCTACATGCATTTTGAGGAAACATTAAAATCTGCTCTCAACAGCTGCTATAAAAAGCAGATTACTAATATATTTTCTCCAATGCCAACAACTGAGTGACAGAGAAAATGTTGGGTGAGGAGGGCACTTCACATAAAAGGCCATGGCTGGAGAAAGAAAATGATAAATACATACATGTCTCTATAAAATGCACTGTGGTATACTAGTTAACATTTATTTGGCAGCTGACATGAAAAATAAGTAATAAGCTCCAATGGTTGTAATGTTCCAAAAGTCACTCATGGATTACTGACAGGCATTTAATGAGAATGCAAGGAGAAAGGAATAATGTAGCACGTAGTATCCAAGTAAAACAAGAACTCTATGGTCTGTCATTGTGAAAAAAATGAAATATTTATATATTTACAGAATGCTTCAAGAAACTGAAATCTTTATATAACATTGCTTAGTATCTGATGAAAGGTTGGGTTATGCTTGAAAATTATTGCATGGTATCTACTGAAAATTGGTTACATAGTATCAGATGATAGTTTAGGTAAAAAAATTGCCTCGGGTGCATACATTCTAAATTGTACAACTTGGCAAATATTGTATATTGATTCTCTGCTGGCATGCTATATGGCAAATACCTAATCCTAGCAATATTCCTTAAGATGCTCTCTGTCTATGGCATAGATAAGTCTAACATTTGGTTGAACACCTGTGGGCATGGAGGTTTAGTGTCATTGAGGACTGCAGAACAATTTGGAGGGATGCATGCATAAAATAACATGATGTTCTGTATCGCTCTGGGAAGCAAATCAGATAAGTCAAGACTTTAAGTATTTATGAATTTATTAGCAAGAAATTAAATTAGCCATGAAGGGATTGACAGAAATGAGCAGGAAAATCTTAGCTGCCTTTCTCAGACCATTACAGTAATAAACAATTTACAAAGAATGAGAGAAAACAATGCAATGTGGACAGAAATAAGTAGGAAGAAAGACATGTTTACTCTCAGCATGAATAAGGCAAAAAAGAGCAAGACAAATGAGAAAAGGAAAGTGATGTGAACCTGTAACTACAGGCAAGCAAAAAAGTGAGTCTGGTCCTGTGTCTTTGATGTTATAACAATGTCTTCATACTGAGTCAATAAGAAATACGTGACATAAACAGAACCACAATTAGGTATGTCTGCATGTGTATGTTTTGTCTGTGTCTATATGTTGTATATGTGCATGTTTATATATGCACAAGCACACACACACACACACACACACACACACACACACACACACACACACACACACACACACACACACACACATATATAGATATATATGGTTCTATTGTATATGATCAAACTAATTTAATGTCAAATTGAAAACACTAACAAAAAAAGTTCAAACTTACACAAAAACAAAAAATACTGAATGAAATAATATCAATAAAGGAAAACTATTTCTTCCTCCAACACTAGGCACAAATTCATCTGAATAGTGGCAGTGTTACAGGAAGATTTTTATGAAGGGTTAGGGTTGAGGGAAAGGGCATCATTAGTACCCATTACCAAATAGGGCAGGGAAGCTCAACCCCCCCCGCACCACATTTTAGTAATGGGTGCCAACACTAACCATAACTCTAATGCTGCCCCTTCACTCAACCCTAACTGTAGACCTTACCTTAATAAAAACCTATCTATAACACTGCTACTATACAAGACACACTCAGACACACCAAACATTCACAAAAAAACACTATATCTATCCCTTAACCTAACCTTGACCCCAACCCGAAAATACACAAACTCGCACATAAACATACAACACCTATCCTTCACTCATCTCCAACCCTAATCCTAACTAACATACACATGCACAAACATTCACACCCTTCCAACCTCACTTATCTGTCTTGACAAAACATACCATCAATGTTTCCATCTCTCGGCTATCCATATCATTAACATTAAAGCACACCCTCTGCTTTTGTCAAAGAAAAACATTAGACAAAATGCAGGGGACTTATATATATATATATATATATATATATATATATATATATATATATATATATATATATATATATATATATACATATATGTATATAGTATATGTATGAACGCATGCATGTATGAACTTTTGAAAGTTCGAACATCTAATAAAAAAGTAAAAAAAAAAAAAAGAAAAAATTTGCCTGAATGATTTTAGCGGTGGGGGGGGGGGGGCACACCACCTGCGATTTATATATACCAACTCTGAGATTGCACTACAGTGCAGAAAAGGGAAATCTTCCCATTCCGCACTGTATATATCTGTTAAGAATGTTCAAACTTTCAAAAGTTCGATCATATGGTCTCGGCCGTATGAAAGTTGAAGGGGACCCATATATATATATATATATATATATATATATATATATATATATATATATATATATATATATATATATGTATATGTATATGTATATATTTATATATATATGTGTGTGTGTGTGTGTGTGTGTGTGTGTGTGTGTGGTGGGGGGTGCATAGTATAGACTTAAAGAGTGGCTGGACAGTGTGTCATAATGAAGAACAGAAATAGTGAGCTAATCTGCATAGTGGTTATGTACAGAACACAATCTGCCAATGTATCAGAATGATACAGAAATGGTAGCTATATCTCTAGTATTGCACAACAAGTGGAAGTTAATGAAAAGGCTGTTAAATGGAGGAGGCTGGCCATGTTGAAGAACAAAAACACTCTTGATGCTGCAGGAGATTGACCTCACACAGCTGATACTACAACATATTTCAGAAAGGATAACTTTACCCTTGGTATTACTAAATGTAGCAGCAGACAGTGTATCAGATCAAGAAGTAGGAAATAATTTGGAATTAAGTGATTCTCAAGTAGTTGTCATTCACAAGGAACACAACTAGAAAGGCATGCCAAATTTCTGAAGATCAGACGTTGACATATTTGGGCGATGTTCTAGGAAATATGTAGTAAACAAAAATAAAAGGAATTTCCACTGTATGTTACAGGACCATAAGTGTGATCACTGGAACAGTAAGAACGTAATTGTGATTATAGGAAAATATCCGTATCTTGGAGTATTCCCATTTCTCTGTTGTATGCTGATCTTGAAGTTCTTAAATCTCAGTAGTGGGGCTGTGGAAGTGCAGCCCTGACATTAGGGTTTGGAAAAGGATTGCCCTCTGCAGAAATACATTTTAAGTGCAAGAGTGAGTTTTGCATTTTGTTGTAATGATACTTTTTAGGAGTTTCAAGACCTGCATTGAAAACTCTTAAAATTCTCATAAGGTACCAAATGAAAACTGTGTGAAGGTCAGCGTTCTTATACCTAAACAAATATCACAGATGCAACCAATATTCTCATGAAGTAAACATGTAAGCAAAAAGAAAGAAAAAACACTCTGCTTTAATGGTTGACAAACCACAGCAGGTAGGGAGGCATGCACGGTATTGGCAGTAGCTTGTAGCAAGATCCATGGATCAGTCAGCCAGCTGCATGATGTCTAGTTGTGTTGTTATGCAAAGTTGGACAATGCAGATTCTTCAAATGAAGTCACTGAAGTCAGGGTTTTGTATTTGCCCTGGGGTGCAGTGACCTTAGAAATAATCGTAAATCACTCTAACCATGAGATAATGAAGACTCTGTGTTAGGGATAGGAGGGAGAGTTATCCTAAAAAACGTCATTTGTCCTAAATTTGAGACAATTTTACTTAATTTGATTTTGAAAGATTGTCTATTATCATGGTTTGTAATTCAGGTATTGTTCATTTGCTTTCTATGCCAATCTTCTAATCTTATTAAAACTAAGCAAATTGCAAATCTACTGTGATTGCACAGTTCTTGTTTTTCACAGCTTGCCAAGTTCAGCTGAAAGTGGACATTGCATATTAAAGTATGAGGTCTGAGGCAATAGTCATCGTTCAGGGGAAGGTTGAGTTTGGCTGCAGGGACCAAAAAACTACCACTTGGCAGAAACTAGACAAGCAATTTTCATACATAGGTGTTTAATGAGAATCAAAATGATTGCATAACCAATAAATATAAATATGTATGCTATGACAAACACAATTAAAGACAACTAAATGACTACCCAAAAGCAAGTGTATGTGTGGTGCATTTGATATATTCTTGACAACCTTTGCTAGTCTTTGTGTGCAGTTTCTTTTGCATATTTGGACTGCAGAGCTAGGAATAAGCTATTTTGTTGTAGCACATAGTATAAACTTCAGCATGTTTAAATCTGCTTCTGAGAAGTTGATTACAAGTGTTTTCAAATAAGGTTACCATTAATGGAATCAAGAATATTACCATGCGGCTCTGGTCAAGATACGATAAAACAAGAAGTTCTTATTTCACTGTCCAAAAAAAAATGAAAAAACTTTATCCAAGACACGATATAACAAGATATTTGGATCCAAAAAACACAGCAACGAGAACTGCAGATAAATGCTGAAATCAAGCAGTTTATTGTTAAAATGTAAGCGCTTTCACCCGAAGGCTTCCTCAGACATTCTGATTGCACATACTCCATTAAAAATTTATATACCTGGGTAATTCAATCCAAATTTAAAAAAGTATAAAACGAAAAAAAAAAACCAAATAAAAACTATTAAAAAACAAATAAAAACATTATTATTTGTGCCTATAACACATATATATAAAATTATATATATTTTACAAAGATGCATCTGGAACTCTGAAACAGCTCATGTACAGGTGCATATATAATCAAACAGAATCATTCAAAAATATATTGTTAAAAAATAAAAAGGCATCATATATCACTAGGTCTAGCTGACCTTTTTTTCAAAAAAATGTGCTATATGCACCTACCCTTTCCCCCCAGACAGGGTATGCCTCTCCCACCTGATGATCCATCTCATCTCCCTTTCTAATCCCTAATGAAAAAAGTCCTCTAACATCCCCATTGACAAAAAAAATAAAAATGACACAGAAAGTAAAAGTGTAAAGACTCTGGGACAGCCTCTAAATCTTCTAGTGTATTGCTATGTCCTTATCCTGTCTAGCCCTTCCTTATCCTCTAAAATGCCTCTTTAAATGCCCGATTAAATGCTACACAGTAAAAGCACGATAGCAAATAAAATACATGAATAATGGCCATATTAGTCATATGATAAAATTGAAACTAAAAGAAATTAAGTACAAAGAATGAGAAATCAATATAAACATACTGAAATCAAGTGTTGTATCCCACTGATCCCAATAACCACAGTCAATGTTCTGCTCATCTGAAGCCCTCAATTCTTGACACACCATGCTTCTAATGTTGGGTTTGTTCTGTACACACGCAGGTTTGTTCTCTGGGTTTGTATGTCCCATTGGATCCAGGGGACCTACTTCCCAGCGCCTAAGAAGCCCAGGGTCAAGCAGCATCTGCGTTCCATATAATGGTGTTTTGATAGCCCCAGTCTGGATTGGATTACTGAAAACAGCTCTAAGCAATTGAATTCAGAGGTACTGGATCTCTCTTACTGTTTTCTTGGGTTATTCTCTATCTCCATTTAACTGAAGGATCCTCATTGTTATCCCTTCTGTATTATTTATTATCATTACCTATTGACTTCACTATAACCAGTTTCATCTGGTAACTCTTTATTCTTCACGGGATTGACTTCTTCTCAACGTTATTAAACACATAAGTAGGGTGCATCTGCTCATTGTGGCGTTAAGCATTCCGTATACCAGAAGATATATAGGCCTGTCCATTCAAGCGTCAGCATTCAAGGTACAATGTTTACATCCATTAGAAGTCTTCTCAAAGAAAGATCCTCAAGGACATCACTCAAAGGAAATCCTCGGATTGATCACCGTAAAAAAAAAAAAACATCAACTCATCAGTGATCCCAAAACTTCATCAACTAATCAAGTGATCCAAAAACCTATAAAAGAGGTCATCTATATTTAAAAAGACAATTATCAAAAAGGTACTGCTCTTTCAACTCATGTTAAGGTATGGCTCAGCTATCCATACCATAACAATGTTGGCATAGCTATCATTTCATAAATAAATCATTTATTTAATCAACATTTTAAATTAATAATCAAGTTCTAAAAATGAAAGAGGCCATCTATGATCAATAAAAGTTAATATAATTTAGATTGTAAGTAACATTGGTTACAAATATACAACACCATTGGGTAAAAGTACCAAGAAAAAAGGTACACCTAAAGTAAACCACACAAAAAGTGAATAATAAAAAGACATCTTTCATATAATCATAAAGTTCAATAAAAACTGTTTACCTAAACTTTAAAATTACTTGTGTTACTGTCAACTAATGGTCGTGTAAAAAAAATCCTTGTAAAACTACATTATAATCATTCAGTGAGTTGTCCTGGTAACAAGACATTGGTTAGGGGATGGGGTCTCCTGATCCTTTTGGCTTGGGGTACATAAGGTATTATCCAACTTTTTGTTTCATTCACTGATATAACTCATTGGAATAGTCTTCGTGTCTTTTTAACTTTTCTATCAAGATAAATACCATAATTGTAACTCTCAGACATGATCCATGTTCATCTTACTCTTAAAGAACTTAAACCTTTCCATTTTCATCTTATCAGTGTATTCATGTTAATAATTTTTTCACAATGGGTCCTCCCTTGTCAGCTGGGTCAATGTTAATGTTGGATCCTTGTTCAAAAGTGTTTAAAGCAATTCTCTGATGCAAATGATGAGTGCTTTGGGATCTTTTCAACCCTTTTTATTAAGCCTGCCTCTTTGGATATCATTTTTTTTAAAGTGTTCAATAACCTTTTTAACTATCTTAAATAAGGTGTCCAATCTGGCAACTAATTGGGAATAATACATTGGTATTGTATATGGTAAGTCTTATTTACACATTTTTAGGTGTAAAATTAATTTCAATACAATAGGTCCAACCAAGTCCAAAGCTCTACCATGGAAAACTTAAACCCTTATTCAAAACCTCAAATTAACTACCACATCAAACAAGTCCCTCATCCTCACCACTAATAAACTGCTAACTACTCCCACATTTTTAATGCTTTCCGACCTACTACTGTTGCCATTGGTTATCTCTTGTGGCTTTCCTCCTCTGTGCTCCTCTTCTCTCTCCCCCTCTCCTGACCATGTGCTATGGGTGTGGATCCTGGGGATGTCAGATCCTAAGGAACAGCACGGTTATTGGTGCTGGTAACAGTTCCTTCTAATGGAAAGGATAACTACTCCTGCCTCTGTGGTGTCTACATAGAAAATGGGGTGGTTGAAAGATGTAGAAATATTGTCATTACATTTCTACTGACCACTCGCTATCCTTTTTGTTAGACCACCACTGCAGATACAAGCATTAACACACCTGTAACTAACAATTTGTCACATCACCCAGAGTAACACCACCTTTAGTAAGATTATTTTTGGCTCTATGCACTCTGTATTGTTCTCAGAACCAACTCTTTGGAATATACAATATTATCAGCCTATTTTCCTGGTTAACAATAACTAGAACTAACCATTAACCTATTTTTAGTTCTAGCATTATCTACCTTCATTCTTGCATCCCTTTAAATATCCCTTAAATTGTTCTCTTTACTCTAACAAAATAATTTTAAATGAAAATATATTCAATAACTGAGCTCCTTAATAACAATTAACACATCATAATCAACATGTTATAAAGTTTATTATTTAATATCAAAAGCTCTTCTTCTGGTTTATCAACTGTCTAATAAACAGTTTATGTAAAGTTTCTGTCATAAAAATTTCATGTCAATCCTTGTCTGGCCATTCAAACAACAATTCAGGGAGGTACTAAACTCGAGAACCATCCCACGAATCACTTTAAGTGAGCTGTTGCCCAATAAAGCACCTCAAACCACTGCACTAATTTATAAAATCCTTCTCCAATTTGTTCAAATCTTTGGTTTATTTCAGTAACAGTACATCGTTTGTAACCTTGTCATTGTCATCCAAAATTTCGCAAAATGTCAACATGTTGTGTTTTTCTCACACACAACACAAAGTTGCGCTTCCCTTGATAGACGAGCCACTGTTGTCATCCAAGACTCAAGACTAGACGCTACATGTTTGTCAAAAAGCCATCACGGAAGAACCGAAGCGTTCTGCTTCAACGATAACACCTAAAGTTACTTTCTAGAAATACTGAGACTCCTCATTATTATTGTAAAGTAGAAATCAAGAATCATATAAAAACATGGGTCATATAGCTGAATCATGTAATAAAAAAAGCATACTGTCAGACAAACAAACGGAAAAAACTTTATACCAAGACACGATTACACTATATATTTGGATACAAATTGTAAAAAATTCTATACTCATAGATAAAAATGAAGTAATTATCAAATTGTTAAAAAAGTAAAAATCAAGGCTTCTCAGAAAAAGTGACGATATTTCATTAAATTTTAATCCAGCAAACACATCAATCCATTGGTTAATCCTAGTCTTATGAACCGCAGTTTATTTATATATTTATTAAAACAAATCAATTTAACACATTTGTAGACACACTGAAATAAACTGCTCATTTTTCATTACCATTAATGGAAGCATATGCCAAACTTTCAGTCCCATTATCTAGAAGTTAAATTCTGAAATGGGGGCTCTACTTTTAGACAAGATGCAAACTAACTCCTATACATCAAATAGTCCTTCTTTTCATATTATTTAATTGTTCTAGTAAAGATTCACTGCTTGCCAATACATAATTGCATGAAGGATACCTTGTACCATATAGTGTCCAATTCAAACACTTCTGTCTCTTTTTAATATTAATTAAACACCAAAGGACAAGAATCACATGGAATGCCACAGAATTGTTCTCAGTATGCAATGCAGGAGAAAGCAGTTTAAGAAATATTACGGAGGTGAAGGTCATGGGGCAACAGCAGAAACTCAAAGGTTATTAAGGTGGCAGAAGATGGCAGAACTACATTGATATTAAGTACTTCAACAAATGGATATGTTAATATATAAATAGTATTTTGTTTTTTGTCAGATGGTATTATTGTGTTACTTACAGATTATTCCCAATATTAAAAGTGCAGTAACGTTGTATCCTGTCTGTACCTTCTGTTTCCCTGTCTGCTTGGTATTAGGCAGATGTTTCTAAACATATTGTCCATGATCCTTCAAAAATGAATGTATTATCTCATTACAGTTCATGTTTAATCCATGTCATTATAGCTATTAAAGGATCCAGCCTAGCATTTTTAGTGCATCAGTCAGTACATCTTCCAAAATATTGCCAGTAGGCAGACAGGTGCCAGTTATCATTGGTATTGCTTACGCAGCTTCTGTAGAACTGCCAGGTTGTCACAGAAATTATGTAACCACTTTCTGTGTGATATTTCCACCAGTATATTAAATTACTATTTTGTTCAGCCATGATGATTCGGATTTGCTTCTTGACTGTAATCCTTTTACTAACAAATCATTAGAGCTTTGCTGTGGAGTGGCATACAACGGTAACTTTATCTGCTCTTCACTGCTCCCTGAGGAGCCAGCATGTCTGATAAGCCAGCATGTCTGATAAGCAGAGGATTATAGCTGCTTTGGATGGCAGACATTTTAAACTAGTAATGGATTTGCCTCGATACTTGGTTACCTGGTTAAGGGTTAATTACTACCAATCAGTGCTGATTTTTTTTCAGTTATTCTAAATGGCATACAAGCCGTAGTGGTGCAGCGGTAGCATTGTCACCTCACAGCAAGAGGTTCTCCTGTTCGATTCTTGGCTGGAGCACCTTCTTTGTGGAGTCTGCATGTCCTCCCCGTGGTCGAGTGGCATTCGAAAGACATGCGTGAATAGGTGTGCCTTCATTGAAGGTTGGGCATCGGGCTGGCACTTCGGCACCATAAAAATCTACTGCCAATCATTAGCGGACCGGAGTTACACTGTGGCGACCCCTAACCACGAAAAGCCGAAAGAAGAAGGTCATTCTAAATGGCGTACAAACATTACTGCCTAATGCTCATTCAACATGATTTATTTATTGGTGAAGAAGTAAAGTCACCAGGTTGAGACCTCTAGTGAAAAAACAGACTTATTATCCATAACTCTTTTCCCTCCTTTGCTTGAATCAATACATAGCTAATAACTTTCCTACTGCACTTGGGTTAATACACATCTCTTCACACCCTTCTTAAGCAGTACTTTCATCTTTCTTTTTGTCTGACTGTCCCCATCTACCCCTCTCATGCAGTTCCAATACACCTACGTTATTAGCCTTTCAGATACATCCATTTGGAACTGGTAGCCTAGATAGATCTAATCCTAAACCACTTATATCACTAAAATGCTATTAAAACTACTTTCCTATACAATACTATATCTCCCTTCCCACAAAATGTCATAACTTCTGAACTACGCTCTTCATTATATTTGCTGAAATATTCATACAACTTTCTGTACTGAAATGTAAGAACACTAAACTTCTTTACATTTCCTCTTTTGATATAAATTAATTTACTTCATGCAAGATTTTAGAGTTACCTGAACTGCATAGACTTATACATAATTATATAAATAATTTACTGTATATACATATCTGTGTTGTAACTACATTTATTTTTCTGAGAACTATCTGAAATTCACTTGTAAAAGTAAATGCATTCTGATAGAGATTTTTCTCCCTGGGCCTCTGATGAAAATGGGCTGTGCCCAATCGGCTTTTCCCATTCAAAAAATAAACAATTACTTAACTAACTAGCTAACTAACTAACCACATGCATAACTAACTAACTAACTAACTGACGAAATAAATAAATAAATACATAAATAATGTTGTCTAGTATTGGTTAGTTAGCTACTGTCATAGGAAAATAAAAAGTGACACTGTACAGTGGGCTTCTCAGCTTTGCTCAGAAGTAATGTAGATTGCCATCTAGTAGGGGACTTGACACTTCGTTCACTTGATAATGCATGCACTCAAATGGTAGCTAAATCTGTTTTGTGGTGTGTGTGTGTGTGTGTGTGTGTGTGTGTGTGTGTGTGTGTGTGTGTGTGTGTGTGTGTGTGTGTGTGTGTGTGTGTGTGTGTGTGTGTGTGTGTGTGTGTGTGTGTGTGTGTGTGTGTGTGGGTGTGTGTGTGAATATATGGAGGAGGGTATAAAGTGCTACCTAGTTATACATTGTATAATTGTCTGAGACACACACACACACACACACACACACACACACACACACACACACACACATACACACACACACACACACACACACACACACACACACACACACACACACACACATATATATATATATATATATATATATATATATATATATATATATATATATATATATTTATATAAAAATGCAGTCACCTACGGATGAAACCTTGAGTCCAAAAAAATAACAGTTCATAGGCAATTCATGGAAAATTGATTGCAATACAAATGGAGATGTTTGTGAAGGATGCTTGAAACCTTCCTAGCTTTGTATACATTTTAAATAAAAGCAGGCTGCAGAACTCTGTGTCCATAGGCTAGAAAGAATAAGTTTTCCCTTTTATAAATCTGCCATGTCTATGTCCATCTTAGCTGAGTTGCACTCAAGACCTTTTGTCCCTGAAAGGTTCTAAAAGGCCAACTTCAACTTATTGCTTCAGGCATTCCTTGTATGGATTATCTGAAAAAAGTTTGCATCAGGACAATCTGCAGCACAAAAGGATGTCTGTTGGTATGCTCTGGGGGCTTAGTGGTATGAGGTACACAGAGAATGAAATTTAATAAATCTGTTTCCTAGTTTCAAATTAATCACTGCTACTTGTGTCAGCAAATTACTCCTTTGAGACCAACAGGAAGTTAAACACCCTAAATAATGTGTTTTCCACATATCGTTTAGGATGCAAAAACACATAAAATGGAACTTGCCTGAGGGTACAACAGGAAGACAGAAAGCTAACTCCTGAGGAAAGTGGAAGTCATGTAATTCCTTCAATGTTTTCTTAGAATTGCTAAAGTGTGAGTCCTTTCAGTGAAAAATTGCAGAATACTTCCAAGACTGTAGTTAATTTCAGTTTTTCAGCTTCAGCTACACAGTTCCTAAGGTCATTTGTAAATTTATTCCAAATCTATCTTCAGCAATGTATTTTTTTCAAAGTATCACAAAACATAGTATGCAAAATAGTTAAATGATACTGGTCACAATCTGAGCTGTTTACATACCAGTAAAGCAATAGTCACAAACCATTTCTTAAGTCCATTCCTGTCTCTCTTTTAATTGTAAGAATGGGCTTGCACTCCAGGAAACTCCAGATGAATACAACAATCCATCAAATAGGACAAGGTGCTAAATTTTAACTTCTTTATTTTTTTCCTTCTATAGATATGTCAGGAATTTAAAAATGGATGAGTCTCAAGTTTGCTTTGATTAACAATAACAAGTGGTAGTAAATGCATGAAAATCAGAAACACGTCTTTCAGGCATTTTTCCTGCAATTGAAAGCTTTGCACTGGATGAAGAAAAGCTTATCAAACATTTGCCTTAACTTTGCATGAATTACAAAATTTGAAGTCTAGACACCACAAGCAATAAGTCATTACATTGTCCCCTTACAGTCTTATACTTACTTGATGTTCACACTAGTAAGGAAATGCATGAAGGCATGCTCTACAGCTAATGGTACTGAAAAAATATTAGCTGTTCTAAAAGTAAATTGTCTAGCCAAAGTTACAAATATTATAAATAAAGTATAGTTACTCAATAGTATATTGCACTATATGGCCAATAGATTTTTATAGTGCAAAATAAATGATCGTGTAAAATTCACATGAGGTTCAAAAGTGGTAAATGCAAACCTGTACCCAAATGAGTACACGAAGAATGTCTTGCTACATCAGTGAGCATCGTGGATTAGCACTAAAGTGACTTGTAATGTGTGCATTGGAGACAGCAAACAAGATGTCTGCATGCTTGCATAATAATATAGGTATTACACTGGGAACAAAGAATTAATGCAGCATGAACATATCTGCATCCAGCTACAAGAGATGGTGGCAATCTACTTTACAGAAAATTGTATATTTTTAAATACCAGCCTTGAGGGTTTTATTACAACAATCACTAATGAGGCCATAACTTAAACTAGAATAATGGTATACCATGGAAATGCAGTGGGGAGCAGAGAGTGTTTGCTCAGCCATGCTAAGACATCTTACTCATTTTGCTCTTCTAAGGAGATTTTATTAGCATTAGGTAAATGTTGCCCAGCATGATGCTCACTGGAAAGCTACCATTTGGAGGACTGGTTGATGCAATATGTTCTTGTAACCTCCCTAACGTTTGCTGCAGATGTCAGCCTAAACACTCAGCTGTTCATTCACTGTTCATGTGCTGATTGGAGCAGTCTAAAACGTCAGAGCTGCACTAATAGTACACATCACATATCAAGTATAGGGGTGAAGGCCCAGCTCTGCCTATCTCATATATCACAAGTCATATGTTGCCACTGTAATTAACAGTTTGGTGGTCATTTGCAGCTCAGCTTTCTATGCCAAACTATCCCATTTAACTCAATGTAGTTCAAGTAGCAGGCTTGTAAGAAGAGTTATGGAGCATATTCACCAAATGTTTCCAGTAATACCTGCAAACGTTACTTTGCTATACTGGGATGGTAAACTTACTTTTGTCCCTTCTACTTGAACTGCTTGAAATTGTAGTTTTTAAGTCTGCTACTGGAAAATAATTATGCACTTCTTAATTATCTGTCTTACAAATAATTTTGGTTTTGCACATGTAGATTTGCACAATAGCTGCTGATAACACCCATATCAGTCAGTACTATGGCAAACGATACTTAACATTACATTGGATAATTGTATTAAACTTAGGGTGTAACTACATGTATACTTTCTGGAATTATCTGGTGTTTGTAGAACTTAGTGCTGTTTTAATTCTGTTACTTTGTTATTGCTCTAGCTAATAACAGGGTGATTATGGTTACATGTAACATATTTCTTTCTGAATATTGCACAGTAGTGATTATCCTTGGTAATTGCCACCAGAGTCATAGCTAGCTCACTTGGTGCCTGGTGCCACTCCATCACTATTTTAAGAAGCAAAAAAAAAAAAGTTCATTTTCCACAGGAAGGCAAAGGGGGCAATTTACCCATGTGCAAAGTGCAAGGAGGTAAGATCCTCAAGAGCTCTGAAATGCCGGTACAGAAAGGTGCTTGGGTTCATCTTTTTTTTTTTGCTGTTTACCTAAAGTGCTGGGCTGTGGATTGGCTTCCACACAGTATGTAACCAACCACACAGCAATCCAAAAACTTTTATTTGCTCTTCTATTATTCTGGTAGGAGCTGGAGGGGGGGGGCATTGACTTGGTGATCCATGACTGGCTGATTACCTTCCTACAAAAATTTGAAAACCTTTTTTTTCTCATCTACTTGGAGCAGGGGGGTGGATTTGGTGTTGTGTGATTGTCTGATTTGCTGAAGGAATCCAATCACCTTCTTACAGCAGTCTGAAGACTTTTTTTGGTCTTCATTTGAAGAGCTGGGGGAGGGCACAACTTTTTGAAAGCAATATGGGGTGTCAGTTCAGCTAGCTGGTTCTCCTCAGCACTAGATAAGTACCAGGTCCTAAAGCTTACAGTATCATGCTGTAAGCTGGTGCAAAAAAAAAAAAAAGATTTGTTCTTTAATCCAGTGGCCTCCCTTCTCTCCTAAGGAGGAGCACCACCTATGCACTCATGCTTTACATGACAGCAACAACAAAATAAATGGTTCTGCAGATTACGCCCCTAACAGTTTACACCCAGGGTGACTACCTCTTCCTAGATACACTTCTGGCAATTTCAGTGTAATATGGGTTATTATATAAGTGCTACTGATGTTATGATAGTAAGTTTTTCAGTCAAAATACTTAAAGTAATCCATTATATGATATCTTTGATGAGTAATGACTGCATTTGCACTTGTCTCCATGGAGAAGGAAAAAATTAGATATAAAGAAAAATAATAATAACAAGGATGACGAGATATGATAAACTTGTGCCATACAGCAAATAAATATTCCTGACTGCAAAAGAAATGAGATCTGAATACCAGTTCATACTAACTTCATCATGACATCCTCACAGCCTACATTTCTTCAGCATGCATCTGCAGATAATGGCTACTCTATGTTTGTGTACACTGCTTCACATCTTTGGCCACATTCTCAACCCTCCCATCTACTGGTATGCCTTGAGCTTGTGTCTCTGCCTACTGAGCACTGTGTAATTGATGATGGCACCTTATGAACTATACATTTGTATAGGATGTGTGTAGGAGTGTCTGATGTATAGTGTGGGTTGATCATGTGCTACTTAGCATAGTCCACTGGCTACACTGCATGTACCAAATATTACCTTTGTGACTTTACACTGAAACTTAGTCAATATAATGGCCAATAGTTGTGGACTAGATAATGTTGCTTTGACTGTGCTGCTGTGCACTGTGCATAAGCCTGCCTAAAGGGGGACCATGATGCCACCGTCAATTGGCCACCATCACTTTTAGCACTCATGGAACAAATGCTAGAAGGAGATTCACTACAACCTTTGGTCACCGGTTGTGGCAGTTACACACCAGACCAATGCATAATCATTATAAGCAGAATGCAACAATCTCTAATCAATCTGCACACAGTAGCAGGGCCGTACTGAAGGAAATCAAACAACTCATCCAGACAGAGGAAGCAGGCTTTTTGGAAGCTGAAGACTTACTCAATGACTATCAATGTCTGGGATGTGGGAGTGTTATAGCACTGCTGTGCAGCTTCCTGTGGATTACAGCCTGAAGTCATTAGCCAAGGTTCAAGTCTGTAGCTTGCCTCACCTAAAAAAACATAACAGGGACGGGAAACATGAAGATGGGGAGGGTACTCAATAAAACCTTACTCAAAGTTCTTTAGGTGTGCTTTCCTACTAGGTAACCATGTGGTACTCTGCTATGTAGAAAGTAGCAGTATAGTGAACTTTTGTGCTATATTTAGGAATCATGGGCCCTGCCAGGATGCTGTGCTGAAATATTGGTACTTCAGCCAAGGGAATCACACATTACCTGGCAGGTGAAAGAAGAGCAACTGTTCCTATCATGGTTCTTCTCCCTCCAAGGACTGGGAGGATCCTAAGAGCCACTTGGATGGGATCTATTGCACCAAGCACCTTAAGAAAATATGCTATTCTATAATAGGCAATAACAGTACTGGCTCAGTCCTGTGATAACACTGGGATATAGATATACTCCTCCATATGGGACAAATGTTTGTCAAGGAAATGTTGTAGTATCCTGGAGACAGACGTCTGTGAGGTACTCATCATGACCCAGAGTGTCTCTGAAAGGTCCCATGACAAGTATAGTAAAGGTTATACATACCTTGGTATTTACAGGAATAGGAAGGCCATGCAAGTTCTTCAAAGCCTTTATAATCACCATGTCCAATCTAAACCATTCAAGCAACTAACGTTCCTTAAAACTTTAATGAGACACCCTTTGCCAGTATTTCCTCCTCTG
>NC_056729.1:436553428-436615928 GCF_019279795.1 Protopterus annectens | reverse complement strand
CCAAACCTCACTCTCTAACTATAATGCTGAAAGTTACATTTGCTTTCTAATCATAATCTCAAAGTGTACTTGTGACAAAGGGGGATACTGCCAGCACAGCTATCTGGAATTTTGCAAATAATTATATGTCATTTGTGAATATCAAAATGATCTATATAAGATGCTAGTGTTACAAATGTATTAGAACTGTATGTCATGTGTATCTCAAACTGGTCTGTACAGATGTGTGTTAAAAAGCTATTTTGTAAAGTACTGATCTTAAAGATGTATCCACAGTGTGCCCTGTTGGAAGAGAACAGAAATGTACATACACTATTGTAACTGTTTAAATGTATATATTTTAACAGTGGAAACTGGAATACAGGAAGTTACCTTCAGAAGAATAGCTGAAATTAAATTACTTTATGGCTATGCAATAAAAGATTATATATTTCAGTTTCGATGCAGCAAGGAGACACAATATCTAAAACTATGGAGCTTTCTGTATTGTCTCTAAGGTGAAATAATTACTAGTCTTGAAATGCGAAGGGATGTAATTGCTTTATGACTTCCAGCATCTGCCAAAGATCTGATGTGTTTATCTATTTTTACACATAGATGCTAAATACTGCTAGCTTCCAGCAGTGTGGGTTTCACCTCAAATAGAGTCAGATGACAAGAAATGATGCCATTCTGCAAGCTATCCCAGCAGTAATATTTGAGATATTAATTTAAGAAGTCTGTTAGAGAGAGGCAGCATTCTGTATTCTATCTTGGACCTGACAACAACAACATTAAGAGCTATTCACCACATCTGCCTTGTTCTTAAGAAAGTTAACTAGGGTATAGTAATTCTCTTAGTTTCAGTCAGGAATATAGTATAGAATAGTTTAGATGTATTTCTTTATTTATTTGAGACTATCCTGCAATATTGTTTTAAATATTTCCTATGGTTCTGAACTCTGATGTGACTGTGAAAATATACTGAGTATTTTCTTGCTCTTTTATTATTTATTATTAAATATATTTAAACATTTTATTGTGGCTGATTTTGGTAGATATATTTTAAGTTTAGAGAGTACTTGCATATTTATTTGGTGACACTGTGCAGGCCACTCCTGATAGCCTTGCTCTTGGTCAAACTACTATTTGTATTAATAATATTACACAGTAAGATTGGACACCCTTTGTTAAGGGCCTTAAACTAGCTGATAAGGAGTTTGCTGGTGACAGAGATAACTACCTTATAGTCTGGGAAAAAAGGGGCATAGCTAGTAAACCTGTGCCAGCCTTTCCCAGGGGTGTGTGTGTGTGTGTGTGTGTGTGTGTGTGTGTGTGTGTGTGTGTGTGTGTGTGTGTGTGTGTGTGTGTGTGTGCATGTATGTGTGTGTGTGTGTGTGCATGTATGTGTGTGTGTGTGTGTGTGTGTGTGTGTGTGTGTGTGTGTGTGTGTATAAATAAAACCTCAAAGAGTGTGCGTCAGCTACTTTGGCAGGAACACGAAGCACTGATTGGACAAAGAGGGTGCTGGAGGTCGTTGCTTAGCCACTCAGCTGAGATCTCAACACTATAGCTGTGCCAGTGGGGAGTCTTACTGGGGATCTGGATAAAGAGGGAGAAATCAACCCCAGACTGACTGTGATCTCTTAAGGGAAATTGCACTTGATGCAGAGAGCTGCATCTGGAAATACTCTGTACGTACCTTGTCATCCTCCCTGTGTTCATGCCCCATTGGTGCCAGTGGTGAGAATTGATTACTGGTCCAGTGGTAGGTTGTCACTGTACTCCCTAACCCTGACCATAAATCTTGCAATTGCCCCTAAATCTAATCCTTAAACTCTGAGTCGCTCCCATTCCACCCAATATCTGTTCCAGTGGTAGCACATGTGAGTTTACCTAGAAAACCTAGAATAAAAATCTCAAAAAACACATATACACAGAGATAATTTTTAATGTAATAATTCCCTTCATTATCGATATTACAGATAAAAAATAGACCTTCTATTGATGAGGAGGCCCAATGCCTAGTCAGTGGTATGTTACTTCCCAATAATGTCCATCTTGTCTGGTATAATTTCTTATCTAGAAAATGGTCACACAGAATGCCTTAGCATCACTAGTCAAACATCAGAAACATCTGGCCAGCATTCCTACAAAAGTATGGTAAAACAAGAAAATACAGCAGGAAACTCTTTTCATAGTCAAATCTATCCACTGTGATTGACTTACCTCTGTAATCCTGTAAGAACTCTGACACAGTTTAACAGCGCTTTTAACAGCTGTGGTCTTTTGACAACTATAAAAAGAGAGGTCAAAGTTTGACAGACCTTTTGCCTGTTGTTAAAACTTCTAAACTGCAACAATTCAACACTAAAATAAAGAACTTATCAGCCAGCAGTTTTAGCACCACCAATCAGCCAGCAGTATTAGCACCAGCAAGTAACATATAAATAAAACCTTATTTTTCTCTTTTGCGTTGTAGTTCTCCAGTGCTATAAAAGACTGTGCAAAATTACACATCTCCACATGAACCCTTTCATATCACAGCAACACTCAAAAAGAAGTACAGTGAAGTAAAGTTTGGAAATAGCCACAGCAGTGCTGGATTGTCAATGTGTGTGTGTTCAGTCTGATTAAATGCAATGCATGATGTTAAAGCTCCAGAACAGACAGTTAAGTACTACATTTCCAGTTTTTGATTTTCAGAAAGAGGATCTTTGCCATCCAGCAATGCTACTCATATAGTAAAATCCAGCAATGGCCCAAGTATGAAATCAGAGCAGGGAAGGGGTACTCCGTAGACTATTCAAAACTATGTCAGCGCTCATTGCCTGTAGTGATGCCTACTACATCAGTAACAGATAATATGCTTCTGTAACATTCTATCTGAATGAAACTCATGATGAACTGCTAGCATAATCTGAAGAGCACAGTGCTTGTTGAGTATTCCCTGTGAGTGCCCAAAGTCAGACATCCTCACGGCTCCACATGTATGTCATAAGTGGTACTGCAGACACATAGCAGCATGACAAATGATATATAAATTGTAGCTAGCTGGCAGTCAATAAAGGTGATGGTCACCACACTGCTGCATGTATGTCAGCCATTTCATTGCATACATGGTGAGTGAATTCTCTGTCAGTCAGCACAGAGGATTAAAATCTTGAGCTGATAAATAATTTCCTGTAGTCAAGGTCACGAGGTTTGTACTTTCAACCTCCTCCTCCATTTACCTATTGTGTGAATCACACTAAGTCACTTGACAAGACAGTAACCCAGATCATGCCTGAAAAAGGACACATGTCCAGTGGGTTGACCAGGTTAAGAAAATGTACAAATTAAATAAATTGGTATAATGCATGCAGCATTATGACTCAGTAGTGGCATGCTGTAGAGCTGAGATACAAAAGCACATT
Source organism: Protopterus annectens (assembly GCF_019279795.1). Classification (NCBI taxonomy): domain Eukaryota; kingdom Metazoa; phylum Chordata; order Ceratodontiformes; family Protopteridae; genus Protopterus; species Protopterus annectens. The sequence continues at coordinate 436,612,533 of NC_056729.1, read as the reverse complement.
TGAAACGTATTAAAATGCAGAGGTTTGGTACAAAGAGAATTGTTTGGATACAATACTACCTTGCATGTGCATGGTGCATCACTGACACCTCCTCAGGCCTTTGCTTCCTGAGACAAGTTCCACCTGTATTTTGGAACTGGCAATGTAAGCACCTGGACTTCCTCAGTATACTGCCTGCAGTACTAGTCCTGGTATATAGACAGAGCTGTTTCTATACCACAACAGCCTGTAGAATTTATGTAATTAATAGACTTAATGCCAATGTAAAATTTCAAAGTGTTGTAGTGCAGGGAACCTGATTTACATTTTGGAAATGGGAGTAATAGTTTTCTGAGATTCTTTAAAACATATACAACAACTAAGCACAATTTTCAGAGTGTAGGTTTTAAAGCACTTGTATGTAATCATTTACACATGACTATCCATTCTTGAGAAATACAGTGTTGCAGTCAATAGTATTACCTCCTTACAAGAGGTTCTCCAGTTCAGTTTTTGGCTGGGTGCCTTCTGTGCGGAACTTACATGTTTTTCCTTTGTCTGTTTATATGTTATTTTTATTGAGTTATCCAGTTTACTGACCCTTTCCAAAGACATACATTAGGTGAGTTGGCAACTCTAAATTGTTTAAAGGTGTGTGTGTGTGTGTGTGTGTGTGTGTGTGTGTGTGTGTGTGTGTGTGTGTGTGTGTGTGTGTGTGTGTGATATGGAAGAAAGGTTTGGCAATCTACATGCATTCCCTTTCTACCTCGTAAACTGTGAGGATAGAGGCAGCTGTTCATGGGGGTGTTATAGGTGTGGGATGTGACTCAACAACATGCTGGATAGGTGAATGGAAGGATGGCTAGATGGGTGGCTGGATGGATGGATGGATGGGTGGTATATGCCTATGCTCTACCTGAAATCAGTCCATTATGGATTACCATGTTACAGCTTTTAGCAATGGCTCAGACACAACATGGCCCTTCATGCAAACACTCCTCTGTTGACACCTTCCCCTGTTTTGTTGACTGACGCTACTGCTACTTGTATTTCACAATGAGTGATGTCAACATTTAGGCTTCCCACGATGCAATGCTATATTTATACCACTGCAAAGTCTTTCAGTCAGACTATGGAAATGTATACTTTAGCAATTCTCAGACACTCATTTCTTGGAAAATATCTTTGTCAAAATAAAACTATAGGGCAATGGTAATATGATGTATGCTATAGACATAAATACTAGTAAATGTGCATTTACCTGTTGATTTTTCCAGCTCTCAACCTGAAGACTATTTTATCTACAGACTTCAGCGAATGAAAAATTTTGGGCTATAGTTAATTGAATAAAGCACTACAAGCATATGGTATATGTCAGTCAGGAAGAAATGTTGAAATTTCTATATTCACAACTGCTGAGACTGTTAACTCTATTTAACACAGCTGACTGTAATTTCATGTATCTCCCAACTTCACTAGGGGGGAGGTAAACCTGGAATCCCTCACCGACAGTTTTCACGTTGCTCCCACCCTGTCCTCAGCTATCCTTACAGTGCACTGAGAACACATAGAAGGGTATCTCTTTTAGGAAGGTCCAGTTCAGCTTTCAGAACTAAGATCTTTTGAAAAAATATGCCCCATTTTACTGATCTCTTTAGTCATCAAAATATATTTTATTTATTTTGAAGGTTTATGCGTTCTGCCTTCCTCAGCTAAATATGACTTATTCTGAGCTTGTGGTACTTTTATGGCTAGGTTATATTTAGCATGTAAGTGGGCAGTATTTTCAATTTCAAAACCTTGTTTTGTCAATGCACAGGCGAGGATTCAGAAACATGCCTTCTGCTGTCATTCTAAGACAACTGCAGAGATTCCGAGCTACCCAATGAGGCCCAAATATAACTATCACTGAACTAGCAGGTATTTCATAGCCCAAACTAAGGCTACTTAAGAAACACACCCACAGAAATAACAGGTGGTGGCGAGAGATGGATTCCTTCAATTGTGGCCAGGAATATCAGAAAAACAAGTAGTGACCAAATAGCAGATACAAGCTAAAGCATGTGCATATACACTACATTATGATATTATAAAAATGTCTGAAAGCCTCAGTAAGTGACATCCAGCAATGTTTATTTATGGTTTTACTGGTTTAAATGAGCAGGAAATGGGTGTTATGGAAAGTAGCAGTAGTGGCAGATCAAGCAGAAGAAGAGACACTAGGACACTGAGAAGGTAAGAGCAGAAGTGAAGGGTAAGGAGAGCATATTGTTTGAGAGACAAACACCCATTTTTTTTTTTTTTTTGGTGGTTAAGACATGTAGGTGAGGAAGGATATAAAGAGAAAGCGGATGGAAAGAGGGAAGGTGTACAGAAGCAGGAGCACATGAACAGACATAAAACATACAGTAAACATTGAAAGAACTATATGATACTGGAATAAACTGGAAATAACTGAAGACACTGGAATGAATTTCTTTATTATTTTTTTTTATTACCCAAAACTGTGCTGAGCAGGTGTTATGTAGTAGCAGCATACAGTGTTGGTAGATGGCAACAATATCCAAATCAAATCTTACTGTGTCCAGTAACAATGCTGATAAACTGAAATAGACTGAAGTATAATGTCCGTAGCTTCTGCACTCATTAAATTTTCTGTAAATTCTGTACTCAGAATTATTTCTTCCCTTCTGAATGGCAGAATTAATGTTCTGTAATACTGGATATTTGACCTAACTTCTGCACTCAGTCTTGAGTGTCTGTAGACTGTACTGAACTTCTGTGGACTGCACTGCAATAACTTTCAGTGAATCAGTCCAAACTCATTTACTGACTTCTTTGTCTTAAGTATCTCCCAGTAATACCAAAACCTGTAAATTTCTACATGCCTCTTTATCCTTGGATCCCAAGCCTCGTACCATCTAAACAACATCTGTTTGTACTGGATGTACTGCACATTCTGTTAGCACATTTTATTCTTATCAGCATTCTTGACTGAAGGTCATTTCATTTGTATCCTTTACCAAAACATTCCTTTCTATTGAAATGACATTCACTGAAACTGCATGCAACATGTAAACTATATAGGCCTGTTTTAATAAGGCTGCAAGGTACCACAAAGAAAATACTGTCTGTATGTCTAACAAACTACATTTAAATGAAACATGATCTTACACATGGACAAAGACAAATAGGAGAGGTGCTGAGACAAAGAGGAGTTGACAATAAAATTGTATGTATACATGCACACACACAGAAGAAGGACACTGATGATGGGGAGACTAGACAAGGATCAGAAGAGGGAGGTAACAAACAAGGATGGGGAACACTATGATGGGGGATAGGGTTGTTATCCTACTCCTGTTCCCAGACTGCCTCAGTTTCACTGAGGGAGAGGTCAGTCATCAATGTGGTTGCCTTCTCAATGGATCTTGTCTGCGATAGTAATAAAGACTGAGATAGGCAGTGTTGCATCTCTTGAAGCCACGAGGACATTCTCCAGGTGGTCAACACAAGCATCCAACTGCCGGTCCACCAACTCTCCTAACACCACCACGAACATCTACTATATTGTGAACTGTGAACTCCTGGCAGTGCCACTGGAGGAAAAAATACCACTCCACTTCAGAGAATGAATACCCGAGACCACCACACAACACACCTAGGAGGGAGGGAGGACTGGAGCCAGATGGATTGCTGGCAGGAAAAGGCAGCGTTATATCTGTAGCACTGACAATAGAAGGTAGGGGTCGATGGCAGGGTGGAAACCTGTTTCACATCACTGACACAGCCAAGGCAGATGCTGCAGAAAATGATGAAATAACTGCATAGAAATTAAACAACAAATGTAAACCATAAAATAAAATAGTAAAAAGAAAAACAGTAACAAAAAGAGAGAGGAAGAGGGAGAGGCAAAAGAAAATGACATTAATATTACTTCTGTTTCTGATGACCACACTGACTGCTATTTCACCTTGTACTACATAGGTGCTACATTGCCACTGGGCCACCTCAGATACATCTGTCTAGGTAAATAAAACTCAAATCCCTATTGCAGGTTGTGGATACATATGTGCAGCATCACTGTCATTTATGCCAGCATTATGTGTGGCTTTGTTGTTGCTACAATGGTAGGATGTAGATGTTGGACACAAAATGTCATGGGATGTGGTGTACTAAGCCTGTGAAAATACCAGAATACACATGTTCAAAACAGGCAATGTGTATTTGCACAGTGGCAATACCTATGTGACCCAACATTCCCATGTGGGCACTGTGATGTACCCAAAGGCAGAGAAGTAATCATGAACAACAGACAAATCTGTCAGCAAAAGGCCATAAGGTTATAAGAGAAGATAACGTGGCTGCAGCAGAAAGACATGGATATTCCAAGTGAAGATATGAAAGACAGTCACTAACATATGGTAAAGTGACACATCAGTAATATACCACCAAAGGTCCTCACCACCACCCACCACTCAAAACCCTAACACCCGGCCATATGACTTCCCAGCCCCCACCCCATCACCAGCACCACAGCTTCCCTCAAGTCCCACCAACATCCATAATATACCCTGAGTGTGCCCATGTGCACAGCTCAGTTATGTAGCAGTCACCCAGCATCTAAGGTACTAGGAGACACTGAGACATGCAGCACTGGAAGGCAGAGTCATTTATTTCAGTATAAATAAATAGTGCATGTATACCATGCTCATACAAGTGTATTTAGCATATTGTTATGTGAAGTGTTACATATATACAAGTGTTGTTCTAATGAAAAAAGCAACTAATACCTATCTAAGCGATGGTAGTGGTCACAGCTAAGCATCATTAATATATGACATTACTGCAAAATTCCACTAGTACATATACAAACTTTGGCACTGGTCAAAGCTAAGCATCATTAATATATGGCATTACAAAAAAGTTCCACTAGTACTTGTACAAACTATGGCAGTAGTCATAGCTAAGCATCAGTAATATAAGACATTACTAAAAAGCTCCACTAGTACTTATACAAAGTATGGTAGTGGTCACTGCTAAGCACCAGTAATGTAAGACATTACTAACATTACTAAAAATGTTCCAGTAGCACTTATACAAATTATGGCTGCGGTCATAGCTAAGCATCATTCCACCAGTATGTTTACAAACTATGGCAGTTGTTATAGCTAAGCATCAGTAGTATAAGACATTAGTAAAAAGTTCCAAATGTACTTATACAAAGTATGGTAGTGGTCTAAGCACCAGTAATGTAAGACATTACTAACATTACTAAAAATGTTCCAGTAGCATTTATATAAACTATGGCAGTGGCCATAGCTAAGCATCAGTAACATAAGCCATTGCTAAAAGGTTCCACTAGTATGTATATAAGCTATGGCAGTGGTCATAGCTAAGCATCAATAAAAAGACATTGCAAAAAGGTTCTACTAGTATTTATACAAACTATGGCAATGGTCACACCTAGGCATCAGTAATATAAAACATTGCTAAAAAGTTCAACAAATACTTATACAAACTATGGTAGTGGTCATAGCTAAGCATCAGTAATATAATACATTACTAACATTACTAAAACAGTTCTAGTAGTACTTATACAAACTATGGCAGTGGTCATAGATAAGCATCAGTAACATAAGCCATTAATAAAAGGTTCCACTGGTATGTTTATAAGCTCTGGCAGTGATCATAACTAAGCATCAGTAATAAAAGACATTGCTAAAAAAGTTCCACTAGGACTTATACAAACTACAGCAGTGGTCATAGCTAAACATCAGTAACATAAGCCATTGCTAAAAGGTTCCACTAGTACAGGGGTCTGCAACCTTCTCTATCAAAAGAGCCATTTTTGGCCCCTCTTCCACCAAATAAAATTAATCGGGAGCCACAAAACCTATTTGACCCCTAAAATGAAAATAATACAGCATATAAAGTTTTATATATAGTTATTATACTAAATATAAAAGAAGTAAGTTTATAAGAACAATATTTAAAATCCATCCCTATTTTTGTTCCTTTGTTGGGATTGTGTGTGTGTGTGTGTGTGTGTGTGTGTGTGTGTGTGTGTGTGTGTGTGTGTGTGAGTGCGTGCGTGCGTGCGTGTGTGCGTGTGTGTGTGTGATATCTTTCAACATTTTAGAACAAGAAATCTGGATGAAGCCATAAATAATGAGGCCCAAAGGCCCAAAAATAGGAACTCTTTTTAAATATTGTTTTTACAAACATAGAAAGTTGATAGAACAACAGATTTTGCATTTGCATGAATTTTCTGGAGGGTATGAAGTTTGAAACCCAAATGTCTGTTTATTTCTTTCTCACTTCAGCCCTCGATGATTTGCCAAACCACAATTTTAGGTGTAATAGGTGAAAAATATTAGGCAAAATTCCTTTAGTAACCATAACATGGAGTTATTTACAATCATATTTTTATGTGTTAAGGAGATTTTCATGAAGTGCATACTAATTAGCTCCCAATAATCTTTCCATTTTGCGACATATGACTGATCTATTAATAAAGTAATAACTTTTACAATAGAAGAGATAGTATATACATTAAAGTCTGGAAATGAAATACCCCCTTGAGACCAGCTATTAGTAGGTTTCTTTAAAGCAATCCTAGGTCTATTAGGTGTCCATAGGAAATTTAACATTAGTGCATTCAGTTTCTTGATAATTATTTTTGTAGGTGGAAGTATTATTGATTGTATTAAGTATAAAATCTTGGGGAATATTATCATTTTAATAATTGTAAGTCTCTCCTCCATAGTAAAAAACATATTATTCCAGGTATTAAAAAGATTTTGTATATTAAGAAAACAGGTATTATAATTATTATATATAATAGATTTAATATCTTTAGATAGTATTATACCTAAATAAGTTATCTGACCTGAATTGGGTACATATTTAGTAAAATCACTAATGAGAATATTTTTTCGTGTATATATAGGTAGTATTTTAGTTTTTCCTTCATTGAATATTAAACCAGAAATACTTTTAAAATTCATCATTTTATCAAATAGAGACTGCATAGAAGAATTAGATCCTGCTGATGTAATTAGAACATCATCTGCAAAAAGTTGAATTTTGGATGTTGTATTTTCATCTATTTCAAAACCCTCTATGTCAGTACTGTTTCTGATCAAATTAGCCCAAGGCGCCATTACTAAAGTGAATAATAGTGGAGAAAGTGGACATCCTTGTTTTGTACCTTTAAAATGGGTATTTTTTGTGAAACATATGTTCCTACCTTAATATAAGCCAATGTTCCTTTGTATAAATGCTCAATTAGATTTACAAATGCATCTGAGAAGTTTGTGCACTTCAGTAAGGTAAACAGATAGTCCCAACTTACTGAATCAAATGCTGAACTTATATCAAGACTAATAACTGTTAAATCTTTCTTTTTCCTATTTGCAAAATCAATTAATGTTAAAGTTCTTCTTATATTATCAAAAGTATTTCTATTTACAATGAAGCCTGTCTGATCTATATCTATAATGCTGGGGATGATTGTCTTCAATCTATCAGCAAAAATACTCATAAACATTTTATAATCAACATTAAGTAATGAGATGGGCCGATATGAAGTACATCTAGTTGGATCTTTATTAGGTTTTAAAATTGGCGAAATAAATGTATATTGCCAAGATGGGGTTATTAACTCAGTTTGGGCCAAAATAAACACCTTATGTATTAATGAATATGTACTTTTAGAAAGGATTTTATATATCTCTGGTATAATACCATAATTACCCGGTGCTTTGTTTGATTTAAGCTTATTTATTTGTGTAATAACCTCTGTATATGAAATACTTTTGTCCAATAGTTTAATCTGTTGTTTATTAAGCTTTTTATTCATGTTTGTGGTTATAAACTCCTTTATTTTATCTTTAGGTTCCATGTTAATGTTATTATGGTTAATTTTGTGAAAGTGATTTCTAAATTCATCTAGTATTTCTGGTATACTAGAAACATTCTTCTTTTTTCTTAGAGAAAAGATTTCTTTGATATGGTTTTGTTTATTCAACCTTTTGTTTTATTTTTAAGTCTATGTAAGTATTTGGGGCTTATTGAATAAGACAAAAACTTGTATTTCTCTAAAGTTATTTTAACTTTTTGAGTTAAAATTTCTTTGTATTTCTCATTTAGTTTGTTTATTTCTTCAATAACTTTCTTGTCCATAATATTTTCTTTATTATTATGTTTATAAGAGTCTAATTTACTTTGAATATCTAACAATTCCTTATCCTAAGATTTCCTTTTATTATTATACCATCTGATACTTTGTCCATATAGATATGATTTTAAGGCATCACAAACATAGACAATGGAGACTTCAGGAGTATTATTTATGTCTAAAAAATGTTTTACTTCTGAAAGTATACATTCTTTATAGTCTTTTAGTTGAGTTAAGTATGCTGGTATCCTTTTGATCTGAACATTATGAGTATTTTTATCATGAATTCAAAAACAATTGAATTATGATCAGATATAGGACATGAAATGATTTTGGAATTAATTAAATCTGTTACCATCTGGTTAGAAATAAAGACCCTATCTATTTTTGAATAAGTTTTGTATCAGTTAAAAAAAAGGTGTATGGTAATGATTTTGAATCTATCTGATTATTAATATCATTCAAATGATAAGAATTAGCAAAATCATTTAAATGTTTTGCATTAGATGTAATTCTTCTTTTCCCTATAGTGGTAGTATCACTTTCATGTAGTATACAATTAAAGTCACCAGCTAAAATAATATCTCCTATAGAGAATGATATGATCTTATCAAGATGATGTTTCACTGTATTAATACCAATTCCAGGTATCCAATATACATTAATTAAAGTGTAAGTCTTCCCATTAATTTGTATTGTAACCATACAAAACATTCCTTTGTCATCCTGATAAGACTTAATGGTTTTAGGAATGGGCATACTTTTATTCCATAAAATAGCCACTCCTCTTTTTCTGAGTGTGCTCTGAACTAACCAATACTGTATATTTGTTTGTGGCTAGTTTATCAATATCTTTTTCAAGAGATGGGTTTCTTGCAGGAAGACTAAGTAGGCCTTATGTAAATTAATGTATCTTATTAGGCTTGCCCTTTTACATGAATTATTCAATCCATTAATGTTTAAAGAAATTCCTTTTAAAGATGTCATTTGGCATTTTTAAAACTTAAGAATCTTATGATCAAAATAACAAATAACAAGATAAGTAATGTTACATCTCCTCCTTTAGGTGTACCTTTAAATATAGCTGTATTTATTGAATCTCTTATGGGATTTTGTATAGGATTCAATTTTGTTTGTAGTGACAATGAGTGTACAAAATATATTGTGGATGTCAAAACTATATACATATAACAATGAACAAGTGAAAATAATGTAAGGATTAAACCTTGCATCCAGCCTGGAGTTATAAACTCCAACTTAGAGTAGTATTTATCACTCAAGTTAACCCCCTACCCTAAGCAGCAGTACCTCAGCTACCACCTTATCAATTTAATACTAGTTATATTTAACTGAGGTTAACAGTTTTCAATTCAATTATCTAGCAAGACAAGACTACACATTTGGTAAAACAGCATCATATAAACTAAAATAAACTTTTTTTTTTTAAAAACTGTTCATACTACTATATACATCTATGTAATATAAAACACTTGTATTCAAATAGCATTCAAATAATCTTGATGTTAGAAATCAAGAAGAGAAAAATAAGTTCTAACATTCATTTAAATCAAAAACTTTGGCTAATATGATTCAGACATTACATATATTAAGATGCATCTATTTTCTGTCATGTAAATGCAGTCAACAGCTTCCAAAAAAAACCTTGAATTGCTTGTATATGAGCATTTTACTTATACTCATTATTATCAATAGAATAAAATATTGTATTTATAGAAATTGTTATAAATCATACTGCATAGTTATGCAGATTCTCAGAAACACTTGCATTATTGTAAAAAAAAAAAAAAAAAAAAAAAGAAGCCATCACACACTCATATATATATATATATATATATATACACACACACACACACACACACACACACACACACACACACACACACACACACACACATATATATATATATATATATATATATATATATATATACACACACACACACACACACACACACATACACATATATATATATATATATATATATATATATATATATATATATATATATATATATATATATATATGTATATATATATATACACACACACACACACACACACATATATATATATATATATATATATATATATATACACACACACACACACACACACACACACATATATATATATATATATATATATATATATATATATATATATATATATACACACACACACACACACACACACACACACACACACACACACACATACACACACACACACACACACACACACACACACACACACACACACACACACACACACACACACACACACACACACACACACACATATATATATATATATATATATCTGATTTCACTGAGTTGTGTCCTTGCTGAGCACTATCCTACTTGCTGTCCCTATAATAAATCTGTCTGCTTCATACAAAATAATGCACAGCAAACACATTTTAGTAACCAGATTTTACAACCATGCTATACTACTGCTTTAAAATATATCACATGACAATTTCTTCCAGAATAGAGTTATAAAATTATTTATGCTTGTCAATCAGATGAATTAAATGAGTTATAGTAATGTATATGTTTGGAACATAAGTTTTTAACACAGATTATTATGCTGCTGTTAAGTAGATTTTCAAAAACACTTGAATAAATGTTTCATTTTCTATGCCTTCTAAAATAAGACATTTACTTACTACAAGAAACTGCATCATTTAAACTCATTATAACTGACATATTTTATGAATTATAACATAGATATTTAAGTAATTATATAAAATAGCTCACATTTAGATGTTAAAGAGTTCATTTTCCTTCACATAGTCGCATTTGCATCAGTTCTACTTCCTGGTAGACTGTTCTTTCTGAATCTGTGATGTGTCAGTGTGATATCTAGGTCAAAGGTTAGACTGACTGCTTTCAGCTTCTCTGTGAGAATTCTAAGAGTTGAAGCTTTTGAAGTAGCTCATGGACACTGTGCATGAGACAGCCCACATCCCAGATTGTCTCCCTTAACATTTTGGCCGGAAACTTATTAAAAACTAGTGACAAACATTCATTTAGCAGTGTAAATGCATCTAAACATGACAAAACCTTCACGATGTATTTTACAGGTTATTACAGCCTCTATGTAAGTGAAATTAAGCCCAAAGTTATTAATAAGTAATAAAACTCAATATTTTTGTCCCAACTCAATTTTATGCAAATCTTATTATTTACTGTGTCTATATGATCAAAAGCATTTCTATATGTTAATAAAGAAAAGAAAAAGAGAGTAGAAAATAAAAGAGTGTAAGGCAGTAATAAAAAAATGTAAGAGAAAGCTATAAGAAGTATATACAATGGAATATTACTTACTGTTTATATTAATAGAGTTAAAAATAAAACATATTATTTACTATTATTTAGTTCTAATTATTATTAGTTAAAGCATGACAGATTATTTACAAACAAGCATAAGCAGTATAATCAAGAAAGTATAATTAGGAATAGCATTTGAAGAACATATAAACTTTTTACAAGGAATAAATATGTTGTTATTCTATTAATCATATTTTCATTACTCTTCTCCCTGCCCTCCCCCACCCTTTACCCACTACATAATCTAAATAGAATGTCATTGTTTAAACAAAGAAAAGAAGAAAAGGAGAAGAAAAAAAAAAGAGAAAGAAAAAAAATGTATCAAATTACTGACCTTACTTCTCTTTTTCAGAAAGAGAAACAAATTGAATCATAGCTTGTTATTAATTCTTCAGATATTTTGACTGGTTATTAAACAAAACATTTCTTTGCACACAGAGAATAACTTTGATTAAATCTTTTTCAGAATATTTGTGGCTTTCTGGAAATGCAGGAACTATATTTAAAAAGATTAATAATGAAATAAAATGATGAGAGAAAAAAAATCCATAGAACAAATCATTTGTTTTTTAGTCTCTTCTTCTTCTCTGAAATCTTCCACGAAGTTTCAGTTGCCAGTCTCTTTAATGAAGGACTAGCCCATTCCATTTTCTCTATTTTATCCAAAATCTTATTTTTTTGATAAACAGTAAAGCAGAGTCTAAGTCATCAAAAATTTTAGGACCATCAGAAAGGAAGATTTTAAGCTTGGCAGGAAACAGAAGGTATGTTTTAAACTGTGCTTTTTTAAGCTCCCTTATTAGTGGCAGAAAAACTTTTCTTTTAGCTATTACCATGGAAGAATAGTCATTGTCAAAACGCACAGTTGTCTCATTAATCTTAACAGGAGCTTTAGCCCAAGCAGATTTAAGAACCATCTCTTTATCAAAAGATGATAGAAATCTAATTATAACTGATCTAGGATAGTTTTTGTTAGAGTTAGTATTAGCTATAGATCTATGTGCTCTTTCGATACCAAAAGAGAATGCTTCTGGTAAGTCTAAAGTTTTAGGAGCCATGTTGTTAAAAAGAAGTAATATTGTTACCTTCAATATTTTCTGGCAGTCCAAAAATCCTAATGTTATTGCGCCTAGATCTATTTTCCAGGTCATCAAGCTTTGTTTGTAAATGTGTATTTTGTTTCAGCAGAAACTCAATGTTGTTTTCCTCTTCTTGGATTCTATTTTCCATGTCATTCACAGCTTCTTCTATGCCTGACATCTGGATCTTCTGTTGTTGCAGGTCTATATGTAACAAGTCTATTTGTTTTGTAGTTTTTTCTATGAAGGTATCTATTTTAGTATCCATTTTATCCATCTTAGCAGTAAGTTGCTGGATTATAGTTATCAGAGACTGAAGTTCTTTCTTGTTGCTGGAGTCTTGAGAATTTGTCTTACTGGAACTCATTTCAGACTGATAAACTGATAGGAAAATTTCCAAAGTGATTTCTGACAGGAATATTGTTAAAATTTCCTTTCTTTTTTAGATATAGTTCAAGAACTATATAAAACAAACATATTTAGAAAGAAAATTACTTCAAAAATTAATTTTTTAAGTAATTAATTCCTGTCAGTGTAATGAAATTGGTGGAGCTGAAGAAATCTGCTGCTATCCTGTGTTCATCCTTGGCCACACCCCCTCTATTACTTCTGTTTCTGATGACCACACTGACTGCTATTTCACCTTGTACTACATAGGTGCTACATTGCCACTGGGCCACCTCAGATACATCTGTCTAGGTAAATAAAACTCAAATCCCTATTGCAGGTTGTGGATACATATGTGCAGCATCACTGTCATCTATGCCAGCATTATGTGTGGCTTTGTTGTTGCTACAATGGTAGGATGTAGATGTTGGACACAAAATGTCATGGGATGTGGTGTACTAAGCCTGTGAAAATACCAGAATGTACATGTTCAAAACAGGCAATGTGTATTTGCACAGTGGCAATACCTATGTGACCCAACATTCCCATGTGGGCACTGTGATGTACCCAAAGGCAGAGAAGTAATCATGGACAACAGACAAATCTGTCAGCAAAAGGCCATAAGGTTATAAGAGAAGATAACGTGGCTGCAGCAGAAACACATGGATATTCCAAGTGAAGATATGAAAGGCAGTCACTAACATATGGTAAAGTGACACATCAGTAATATACCACCAAAGGTCCTCACCACCACCCACCACTCAAAACCCTAACACCCGGCCATATAACTTCCCAGCCCCCATCTCATCACCAGCACCACAGATTCCCTCAAGTCCCACCAACATCCATAATATACCCTGAGTGTGCCCATGTGCACAGCTCAGTTATGTAGCAGTCACCCAGCATCTAAGGTACTAGAAGACACTGAGACATGCAGCACTGGAGTCATTTATTTCAGTAAAATAAATATTGCATGTATACCATGCTCATACAAGTGTATTTAGCATATTGTTATGTGAAGTGTTACATATATGCAAGTGTTGTTCTAATGAAAAAAGCAACTGTGATGGAGCTGAACAACTAATACCTATCTAAGCGATGGTAGTGGTCACAGCTAAGCATCATTAATATATGACATTACTGCAAAATTCCACTAGTACTTATACAAACTTTGGCACTGGTCAAAGCTAAGCATCATTAATATATGGCATTACAAAAAAGTTCCACTAGTACTTGTACAAACTATGGCAGTAGTCATAGCTAAGGATCAGTGATATAAGACATTACTAAAAAGTTCCACTAGTACTTATACAAAGTATGGTAGTGGTCACTGCTAAGCACCAGTAATGTAAGACATTACTAACATTACTAAAAATGTTCCAGTAGCACTTATACAAAATATGGCTGCAGTCATAGCTAAGCATCATTCCACCAGTATGTTTACAAACTATGGCAGTTGTCATAGCTAAGCATCAGTAGTATAAGACATTAGTAAAAAGTTCCTAATGTACTTATACAAAGTATGGTAGTGGTCTAAGCACCAGTAATGTAAGACATTATTAACATTACTAAAAATGTTCCAGTAGCACTTATATAAACTATGGCAGTGGCCATAGCTAAGCATCAGTAACATAAGCCATTGCTAAAAGGTTCCACTAGTATGTATGTAAGCTATGGCAGTGGTCATAGCTAAGCATCAATAAAAAGACATTGCAAAAAGGTTCTACTAGTATTTATACAAACTATGGCAATGGTCACACCTAGGCATCAGTAATAGAAAACATTGCTAAAAAGTTCAACAAATACTTATACAAACTATGGTAGTGGTCATAGCTAAGCATCAGTAATATAATACATTACTAACATTACTAAAACAGTTCTAGTAGTACTGATACAAACTATGGCAGTGGTCATAGATAAGCATCAGTAACATAAGCCATTAATAAAAGGTTCCACTGGTATGTTTATAAGCTCTGGCAGTGGTCATAACTAAGCATCAGTAATAAAAGACATTGCTAAAAAAGTTCCACTAGTACTTATACAAACTACAGCAGTGGTCATAGCTAAACACCAGTAACATAAGCCATTGCAAAAAGGTTCCACTAGTACAGGGGTCTGCAACCTTCTCTATCAAAAGAGCCATTTTTGGCCCCTCTTCCACCAAATAAAATTAATCGGGAGCCACAAAACCTATTTGACCCCTAAAATGAAAATAATACAGCATATAAAGTTTTATATATAGTTATTATACTAAATATAAAAGAACTAAGTTTATAAGAACAATATTTAAAATCCATCCCTATTTTTGTTCCTTTGTTGGGATTGTTTGATTGTTCTCAGGGTTTGTGTGTGTGTGTGTGTGTGTGTGTGTGTGTGTGTGTGTGTGTGTGTGTGTGTGTGTGTGTGTGTGTGTGTGTGTGTGTGTGTGTGCGTGTGTGTGTGCGTGTGTGTGTGTGTGTGTGTGTGTGTGTGTGTGTGTGTGTGTGTGTGTGTGTGTGTGTGTGTGTGTGTGTGTGAGATATCTCTCAACATTTTAGAACAAGAAATCTGGATGAAGCCATAAATAATGAGGCACAAAGGCCCAAAAATAGGAACTCTTTTTAAATATTGTTTTTACAAACATAGAAAATTGATAGAACAACAGATTTTGCATTTGCATGAATTTTCTGGAGGGTATGAAGTTTGAAACCCAAATGTCTGTTTATTCCTTTCTGACTTCAGCCCTCAATGATTTGCCAGAAAACCACAATTTTATGAGAAACAGACAAAAAATATTAGGCAAAAAGTCAGGACATTCTGCAAAACTCTGCACAGTTGAGAGGTAAGTGTGTGTGTGGAAAATGCATTTTAATAGAAACCATGTTATTCTAGCAAGTTTCTAAGTTTATAAGAGCAATATTTAAAGTCTGTCCCGATTTTTGTTCCTTTGTTCGCCTTTATTTGTGGCTCTGTCCAGATTTCTTGTGGTAAGACTTTGAAAGGTATGAGAGGAATGGAAACCTTTCAGGAAATGCTGCTTCTGCCATCGGATCACTCAATTGCTCTCAGTGTGTGTTGAATGCATGGCAACAGAAATCGTGTTATTCTAGCAAGATTCTATGTTTATAAGAGCAATATTTAAAGTCCATCACTCTATCACTGTGTGTGTGTGTGTGTGTGTGTGTGTGTGTGTGTGTGTGTGTGTGTGTGTGTGTGTGTGTGTGTGTGTGTGTGTGTGTGTGTGTGTGTGTGTGTGTGTGTGTGTGTGTGTGTGTGCATGTGTGTTGTGCAGTAGAGTGGCCATTATTTTTTAAAGCTACAGACAGCCACTGCAGAGGAGTGAAAGAGCCACATGTGGCTCCAGAGCCGCGGGTTGCAGACCCCTGCACTTGTATGTATATAAGTTATGGCAGTGGTCATAACTAAGCATCAGTAATAAAAGACATTGCTAAAAAAGTTCCACTAGTACTTATACAAACTACAGCAGTGGTCATAGCTAAGGATCAGTAACATAAGCCATTGCTAAAAGGTTCCACTAGTATGTATATAAGCTATGGCAGTGGTCATAGCTAAGCATCAATAAAAAGACATTGCAAAAAAGGTTCCACTAGTATGTATAAAAACTATGGCAATGGTCATACCTAGGCATCAGTAATAGAAAACATTACTAAAAAGTTCAACTAGTACTTATACAAACTATGGTAGTGGTCATAAACATTACTAAAAAGTTCAACTAGTACTTATACAAACTATGGTAGTGGTCATAGCTAAATATCAGTAATATACGACATTGCTAAAAAAGGTTCCACTAGTAACTATACAAACAATGGTAGCAATCATAGCTAAGCATCAGTAATATAAACATTGCTAAAAATGTCCCACTAGTACTTCAGCAATCTATGGCAGTGGTAATAGCTAAGCACCAGTAACATAAGACATTACTAAAAATGTTCCACTAATACTAATACTTTAAGCATGGACATTAATGCTCCTCTAGCCTACCAATGTAACAAAATAGTTATTCCCATAATAAATGTTTACACTGTTCTTAAAATATCTAAACTAGTGATTGCTTTAATGCAATTTGATAGTTCATTCCAAGCATCAGTTGATCAGTGAGAGAATTAATTAGTACACTTCTCATTCCTACTGAACTGTTTACGTAGGATGACTGATGATTCTCTACTACTTTTTGATAACCCCAAAAATTCCCAGAGATAGTTGTCAATAAATGCCCTGTATACCTGAATAACATTGCTTCTTAAATATCTAAGTGAGACACTGTACAAGGTGAGATACTTTAGTCTTTCATAATAACTTAAATTCTCACATCTGTGAATACTCAAGTTGGGTCTAATATAGTAACAAACAATAACTTCATAACTTCTGATTTCCAAGACTTTATAAATCTTTTTATACAACCTATAGTTCTATAACTATCATTAATCAATTGGTTGATATAATTAGACAAACTCATTGCTGGATCTACTCATATACCTAGGTCTTTAAATGAGTCTACAGTTTGAATCACTTTGTACTGCATTAAATATTCATCTTTCAATTTGTCTTTTAAGGCTCATATGCTTAGTTTCTGATGTATTTATCAGCATGTTATTCTCCTGTGCCCAAATGGTCAAATCTATACAATCTGAACAAGTTTTGGTCTAGGACTGGCCCTGTGGCACACCCTGACTATAGCCATGAATTTCATCTGTCCAATCTTTGTATGATACTTGTCATGCTCTATTTGTAAGCCTTGCAGCTATATGTAGCTTATCAAGAGTTCATCAATACCTACTTGTTCTAATTTACTCATCAGTGTTTTGTGTATGACCCTATCAAATGTTGAAGTTAAATCTATATAAATTAAATCACAGAACAATTTTTCATTCATAGCTGCTATTTTATTGTTATAGAACATCATGTTACAGGTGGTAATAGATCTATTTTCAACATATGCATACTGATATATGGTTTCAAATCCCAGCCTTCCCAATTTTGACAAAACCTTATCCAATATTATCTTCTCCATTATTTTCCCACAACATGAAAGCAGACTTAAGGGTCTGTATGACTCTGAGTTTGTCCTACTTACTTTCCCTTAAAGACAGGTTTAATAAATGTATGTCTCCAATCTTGAGAAATCTCTCTATATTTATATGACCTAGTAAATAATATATATAATGGCACTGAAAGTTCTTGCTGAACTGTTCTCATGTCATTATTACTAATTCCATCTCCTCTATATGCTTTGTTTGGATCTCATTTGCATAATTTTGTTTTAATATTATCTAATTTGATTTCAGTATCTGAGGTTACAGTACCTGGATGTCACTAGGGCAACTTATCACCCCCTCTGTGGAGCCAAACTGTTTTGCATAAGATTTTGTAAATATAGTTATAATCTGCTATGTCTGAGAATAAATTTTAGAATCTACACACAGTTTATCAATTAGTATGTCCTTATTCTTTCAGTTAGTATGTCCTTATTCCTTCCACATCTTAGTTATCTACAAAATAGTTCCCTATTATGCTCAATATCTTCATATAAATTTTCTTCAAGCTTTTCTTGAGCTTGTCTCACACTATACTTCATTTGGTTGTCCAGCTTTTTGTTTCTGTTTTCAAAGTTGTAGTTCGACCTCTTTTCCATTTCTTATATTTTTTGTCTCTCACCTTAATCAAGTATCTTGTTCTTATGAAAATATATCTTCTTGATGTTGTTTGCCTAGATCCTGTGTTTTCTTTAATTTTTTGCATTCAAACAATTTCTCTTTCAAAGCTTTCTACATTCCTTCTTCAGTTTTTCCACTGAATGCATCACTCCAGTTAGTTTTACATTGTGACTGTTTTGCTTCCATATAATCTCTTATTAATCTTCTGTGAATGGTTTAAATTTCTGTTTGGCAGACTTATTGAGCAACAAATTAACCTTTATAACCTCATGATCTCTACACATTAACAGCGGTAAAAATTGACATGAAGTAACAGGAATATCTTTAGGAAGACACATGCAGACAACACTTGGGCTTCAGGCCAGTTATTTTACATTAAGAAGGTTCGTGGTCTGCACTCTTGTGGGAGGAGAGGCTGGACTCTGCCCTTCTGAGCTAGGAATTTCTGGTTAAAGGCTTATAGTGCCTGTATATTTGAACTGTTTCTTACTGAAATTGGTACACCTTGTTTGCTGTAGCATAGACTAGATCCAGGCCTGCTGAATCTAGCTTTGTTTTTATGCTTGTTGTTTGTTTGCTTGTTATTTCCCTGAAATGCTAATTCCATCTAAAACGCGGCTTTTCAGCGTTTCTGTGGATCCCTAGTGATATCTGCATTGCTTACTGTACGTATTTCCTTGTTTCACTTGAAAGAAAGTTACTGTTTGTCGTTTTTGCATTTAAATCACCTGTAACACATTACATTTAAGTTACCTGGCACTTGCTCACTAAAGCAATTATATAAGTCAACACTAAAAAAATTAAAAGCACTACACCCTCACAAACTCCCCTTGAGTACCTTGTTCCCCATTGGCCCTTTTTTTCAATTATAAAGGAATTCCCAATACTATTCTAGCATGTCCAAAGGTCAGTTGTCAATCTCCTCTCCGGTCCAGCTGGTGAATCTGGGAATCTTGAGGCAATGTTACAACTGTCTCATGTACAAAGACAACCCTCTCCTCCTCCCAACAAATTCCAACACATGTGAGAGATGCAACCATATAACCAAACTGGAGGCTAAGCTCTCTTACCTCAGTACTGGTATAACCAGTCAGGAGGAGAAGGAAACCACACTCACTACAATTCCAGTCTCACATAGACCTACCACGACAGCAAACCAAACACATAAACACAAAAACATACTCGGAGGCTCTAAATAAAAATCTGCCTAAGCAGCAGAGACCTCCAAAGCAGACACCCAAGCAACCGCTACCCCAAAACAAAACGCGTGCAGCACATAGCTCACAAAGCCATTGTGCCAAACAGTCACAGCCCTTAAGGCTAAACAACACACCTGATACACTTGTAATAGGTGACTCTATCATCAGGCACACTGACATCCCGCTCACCAGGCTGAACAAGGAGAAGGTCACGGTGAGCTGCCTGTCGGATGCTAGGATCTGCCACATAACACAAGCACTCAGATCACTCCAAGGCAAGTGCAAATATGACTCCGTCATTGTCCATGCTGGTGTGAATGACCTGAGACGTACCTCCCTGGACTACATGAAAAGAGACATAGAGGAGCTCTCTGAGCATGTAGCCCAGGCCGGTATGACCCTGACCTTGAGTAGCATCTTACCCTCACCAAGAATGATGCCACAATATGAAGACAAGATGATCAATTTCAACAATTTGCTTAAGTACTGGTGTCATTCAAAGGGGATCCAATGCCTGTCAGCCTGGGATGACATGCTTGACAAGCCACGATGCTTCGCTAGGGACGGCTTGCACCTGTCACCCCTGGGCTTTCGGATATTGGCAAAGGCTCTTGCTACCCCCATAGTGCCTTTTTTAGGCAAGGCTCAAAAGACAAACCCACCTCCATAGGTATCACAAGGGATAAGAAACTAAGAGTAATTCTACTCAATGCCAGAAGTCTAAACCTCAAGACGCACACACTTGAAACTCTTCTTAGCATGGAGAACATCGATATCTGTGCAGTAACAGAAACCTGGTTCAAGGCTCCCGAGAGCACCTCAGCACTACCAGTACCAGTCTATATAAACCCCCTTTATATAGACTTGTTAGAAATAAGAAGAAATTTGTACCAGCACTATTCCTAACTGAACTTAGATCCTGTAACTGGTCCAAGCTAAAAACCCTGCCCCTTGAAGAGAGCGTGTCTTACTTTACTGACACATTCCTCAACATTCTTGACTCCCACGCACCTAACAGACGCATCCGTACCAAGACTCGGATAGCACCATGGCTAACTAGTGAAACCAAATCTAAAATCAAACTAAGAGATCAGGCCTGGAACAAATGGCGAACTACTAAAGCACCTCTAGATCGCATTAAATTCCAGGAACTTAGAAATTCAACAAAAAAAGACTCCACCCTAGATAAAAAGAACTACTTCTGTCACCTTCAAGAGAAACACCAGAACAATCCAAAGAAGTTTTGGGCAGGCTTAAACACCCTCCTCCACCCAGGGAAAGCAACTACTCCCACCCCAGAAACACTTATTGGAAAACCCAGTAGAGATTGCGAATACTTTTAACTCCTTTTTCACTGAGACCATTCAGGCCCTGGCTAATCAACTTCCCCATCCTTCCTCCCCTCCGACCAAGGTTAATGATGAATCCCTAACCCTCTTTACTATCCAGCCAGCTCCCACCTCCTATATTAGATCACTACTGAAGAAACTTAAGCCAACCACCCTGTCGGCCGACGACTCCCAGCTGAATATCTACAAATAGCAGCAGATGTCATAGCATATCCCATCTCAATTCTAATTAACCGAACTATAACTGAGGCCACTATCCCCTCCATTTGGAAGGTAGCCCATGTCATCCCACTTCATAAGGGTGGCACCTCTACTGACCCATCAAACTATAGACCTATAGCAATACTGTCGCCAATAGCCAAAATCTTGGAAAGATGTGTTCATAAACAACTCCTTAGCCATCTCACCCTAAATAATCTACTGTCCAAATCTCAGCATGGTTTCAGACCCCACCATAGTACGATACTCTCATTTACCGACTCAATCAATAAAAACCGTAATAACAAAAAAATTTCCTCAGCCCTCTTTCTTGACTTGTCAAAAGCCTTTGACATGGTCAACCACCAACTACTACTTCACACTCTTGAAACCTTTTACCTTGATTACCCGGCTCTTAACTGGTTCAAAGCTTAACTCTCTGGAAGACAACAGGCAGTTCGATGGGAAAATAAGATTTCTCAACCATTGCCAAATACCATAGGGGTCCCCCAAGGCTCTATACTTGGTCCTCTTCTCTTCTCTGTATTCATAAACGACCTTTACTCAGTCATCCCTAAGGCCACCTGCATCCAGTATGCAGATGATTCCACATTGATTTGCTTGGAAATCTCCCTCCCTGACCTACAAGTAACAACCCAAAACTGTTTTACCATAGTTGAAAAGTGGCTCTCAGAACGGAAACTCATTCTAAATCCAAAAAAAACCAAGCTACTAGTATTTCATCCCACCTCAGTTAGTCCATCAGTCCAAACCACAGCCCAATTCAATAATTGTCCATTCTTCGTGCAATCTATTAATGGTATCATGATTGAGCCTGTTACCAACACTAAACTATTAGGAGTCACCATTGATAGTAGGCTTAGATTTGATATGCATATCAGTCAAACCGTAAAGACTGTAAATAAGAAACTTGGTTCCTTGTATAGAATTAAAAACTTTCTAACCCCTACTGCCAAACTAACCATCTCCGTGCATCTACTTTCCACATTACTGTATGCCTCTCCTGTGCTTTCATTCCTTAACAAAAGTGAGATCAATAAACTCTCTGCTGCCTATAATCACATCGCCAGATTTGTAGTAGGTGGTCCTTACAGAACTCATCACTGCATTAACCTAAGGAAACTTGACTGGCTAGAATTATCGAATCTTCTCAAACTAAACCAACTCACAGAAGCGTTTAAAATTATTAAGCAACCAGATAAAACCCCCTCCTTGCAAAATCTTCTTACACCATACTCTAATCTTACCTGTCTTCACTCCTCACATAGAGTCCTGGTCCAAACCATCAAATCCAACAACTCAGCCGGAGAAGCCCTCTTTGCTAACTCTATAGGGAAAGTCTGGAATTCCTCCCCAATAATTTAAGACTTACTACATCCCAATATCTATTCAAAACAATCTTAAACAATTTTTAAAGAACACTGGCTGTGCCCATGTAACAACAGACTAGTTCTCTGACACACAACTAGTAGTATTCTCCACCTGTTTGACTAGGTGTTTTTTCGCCCCTTAATCCAAATAATTTGTAAGCGCACCCTAATTCCACCATCATGGGTACCTATGAAGTCAAGCTCCCCATTGCCTGACTTGACTCTATAAGCAATGGGATATCAACCTAGAATATCAACTATAATGTATCTAAATACAATTGTGAAGTATTTATGTGTATCACTGATTCTGTTTATGTGAACCTCGAATTTTTATGTATTTGCGTTAGGTAGTGTACTTATCTGTATATAAATGAAAGTGTAACTTTTTTCTCTGTGAAGCTTTTCTCCCCGGGCCTCCGCTGAAAATGGACATGTATCCAGTCGGACCATCCCGGTCAACAAATGTAAAATAAAAATAAATAAATAAATTATACCTCATACCATGCTTTTCGGTCCCAAAATTTGGACTAAACCACAAAAGTTGGGGGAGTATCAATATTCGTCAAAGATACCCACACCTCCAGGTTGGTGGCACAGCATGAAGCATCAGAGACTAACAGTGGGTAAAACTGCCTTCCAGTTTATAGCCTGCTACAGACCACCCTCCCAAACCCAGGAACCCCACTCGGCCTTCCTGAGAACACTGGAAAATATGAAGGTCTATCCAAACACCATTATATTGGGCGACTTCAACTACCCAAACATAGAATGGGAGCATTACTCTAGCTCCAACACCCTAGCCCAAAGGTTCCTAGAATTTATAAACTCAAATGCTATGGAACAACTTATTACCACTCCCACAAGAGGGAAAACATACTGGACCTGATCATCACCAACATGGGGACTCTATGCTCCAGACCAGAAGTGTATCCCTCATTGGTAAGATCAGACCATAAACTAATCTCACTGGATATTCACATCCCGACCCCACCTGCCCAGAAAACCACAGTGAAAAACTTCTCTAAAGCAAATTTCACACTCCTCAAAACTGAGGTGGAATCCTTCAAAGCCCCGGGCCTGTGGAAAATATGGCCCAGACCGCAGAATCCTTTATAAACACATTCTATGAACACCTTCAGGAATGCATGGATCATGCAATCCCAGATAAAACCAAGACCCAATCCTCCAAAGGCAGACGTCCTGTCTGGTGGACCCCAGCCATAAACAAACTATACAATAGAAGGAGGAAGCTACTACATGATAGAGCAAAATCCCAAAAAGGGAAGGCATCTCTGATCAGTATTAGCAAAAAACTACGGGCACTCATAAAATCATCTAAGGCCAGCTTCGAGAGAAAAATTGCACAGAACACTAAGGATAATCGCAAGGCCGTCTTTAGTTATGTTAGGAACCTGGATGGGAATTCGCAGATATGCTCAGAATTAGTCCAAAATGACAAAAAATACACCGAACCCACAGACATTGCCAACATTCTAGCTGACAGGTTCAGTGCAAACTCCCCCCCCACCAAAAGGGCAAATATCTATCCCAGCAGAGTGCTGCCCCCCTGACATCTCAGATGCTCAGGTAAGGGCCGCCCTCTCCAAAGCAAAAAATACAGCATCAATGGGACCAGACAGTGTCCTGGGCTGCGTCCTACATGAACTCCAAGAAGAGCTAAACCCAAACATAAAACTACTGTTCAATCTCAGCCTTACTACAGGATATGTACCCAAAGAGTGGCATACAGCAACAGTGGTCCCTCTCCACAAAGGTGGTGCCTCAACGGATCCCGGAAACTATCACCCCATAAGACTGACTAGCTTGGTCTGCAAAGCTATGGAAAGGATCGTCATGGACCTCATAAATAAAGATATTGGGGACCTACAGACACTGGATCCTACCCAGTTCAGCTTTGTTAAGGGAAGATCCTGCCTCTTAAACCTGGTTGATTTCTTTGAAACAGTCACCAAGGCCATTGATGAGGGGAAGGTGGTCCACACAGCCTACCTGGACCTTGCAAAAGCCTTCGATACAATACCCCACTCGGGCATTATAGATAAGCTCACCAGCTTAAATATAAACCTCTATGTCACTAGATGGGTTGTAAACTGGCTCAAGGACAGAACCCACATGGTTAGAATTGCTGGAGCCATGTCAGACTCCAAACCAGTTACAAGTGGCATCCCACAAGGCTCAGTCCTGGGACCTCTCTTGTTTGGTATATATTTCTCGGAGGTACAGGCCAACATGGAAGAACTGTGGCTGACCAAGTTCGCAGATGACTGCAAACTGGGCACCATAATCAACTCTCCAGCCGACACAAGCATCCTCCAAAAGGGCCTCATAGAAACAGACAACTGGTGCCAGAGCCACGGCCTCAAGCTAAACGCCAAAAAGTGTATAGTCATCCCCTATGGCAAAAACAAAGTGCCCACAAATTACCACATAGGTGGTAATCCATTGAGTACAGAAGAAGTAATTAGGGACCTGGGGACCCAAGTTGATAGCAATCTCTCATTTGACAACCACGTGGCCAAAGTGGTTAGAAAAACATTTTATATAGCCCACCTAATCATGAAGGGATTCACATCTAGATCAGGGGAGGACATCGTGCTTCTTTACTCATCCATCATCAGGCCCATAATTGAGTACAATTCCCCTTTTGGGATGTACCTTACCAGACACCTGCAGCAACTGGATAGACCCCAAAAGTACCTCACCAAGAGGATCAAAGGGCTCAAACAGATGCCATATGCTGCCCGGTTGAAGAAACTCCAGCTCTACTCAGTGGCATACCGCCTGCTCAGAGGCGATCTGTGCCTGACGTATAAAGCCATGTCCAACCTGGAATTAATGGACATGCTGCACCTCAGAAAATCCAAATCCCATTGAGCTACGTGCTCAAAAGACTTGAACCTCAGCACTGAAATAAATAGGACATGCTGGAGGGACAGATTCACAACCCAGAGGCTCCCTTCACTCTGGAATAAAATCCCAGTCAGGGTTAGGCAGAGTCCCTCATTGACTCTCTTCAAGTGGAATCTTGATGAGTGGATGGGAGATCGTAGGTTTACCCCGGGTATCACTTCTGTGTCACTGTTAGACAGAGGCACAGTATACTAACCTTGAAAAAGGGCATAGGAAAATTAATTTAAAATGGGTGGTGACAGCCAAACACACTCTGGCTAGGCTTATAAATACCCTAGGGCAGATAGCCTAGTATGAACCTATGAACCTATGAACCTATGAACAATGTCTAGTATGCTCCATTCCCTGGTTGTTTTGTCTGCACTCTAAAACAACTGTTGCTCCTGAACATAAGATGTGAATAATTTAGGTGTGAATAATTTCCTTATAATGTTGAATCAATATTATTCCAGTCTGTTTTGGTAAATTTAAGTCCCCAGCCATTATTATCCTTCCCTCTTGTGTTTCATGCAAGAAATGTATGAATTCATCTAGGTCATCAGCTCTTGATATTGGTGGTCTATACACTCTAACAATTGTAATACATTTCAGGGTTGTCTGTATTGTCACATTTGCACAATCTATAGAATTGGTGCAACCAGTGAACATGTAATAATTGCAGTTCTCACCACTATCTTTAATCCCTATCATAACACTTCCACCTGATTTTTCTTTCAGAATGTCTGTTACAGTCAAAACATTTATACCCTGACAGAACTGGTTTCCAGTCATTGTTCTTTAACCATATTTCACAAACAATAACAACATCAGTCTTGTGGGAACATAGCAAATTTTACAGTAAAATAACTTTATTATTAATGCTTCTAGCATTAACAACTATCAGAGATGCATCAAATGTTGCTATCTGTGAACTGTTAAATTTTCAACCTAGCAAAAATCCTGATTTGTTTTGATCAAATATTACAAAATATCTGCCACACAAATTCTCCTCCCTGATCTTGACATGTGTATGCCATCTTGTCTAAACAACATGTGCCCAAAATTAGACTTGGATGCTCTACACATTTCCATTTTTTAAAATGGGACATGTTGTTATGTGGGTATTTGCCCCCCCCCCAAAAATATTTCTATTCATGGTGACATGACTATCCTTTCTATATGTGATTTGTGAAAAATATGTCCTAATACCTGTACAAGCTATACTTATCTAAGAGGGTTATAGGTTCCCTACTAAGAGTCCTTACAGATGAGATAATTTGTACCAACATGAACAAAAGTAGATCCACACTACCTTACTATAAAGCATTATAAGGTCTGCCTCACTTCCTCTATTTTTTGCTCCTGGCAGGCATAACACTATTCGATGTTCATCATCTTCTCTGCAAGTTCCTCTAATAATTGAATTTTCAATTACAATATCAGATCTGAAGAATCTTCAGCTTCTAACTCAATAATATTTACTCTATTAATTGTTACAAAGGAATGATCTTCATCACCATTAGTCTTATTAATCCCACTGTTTTCATTGCTTATTACATTTACAAGCATGCAATTCCCATCCAGCTGGCTGATACAGGACATGATACAATACAAAGAGGAAGCCATGCGACAACTTTTGAATAAACGGTACTATACAAATATGGTATGTGATTCTACAAAAGGTTTCAAGAAACAGATAAATGGTTTCCTTTGTCTTGCTAGAGAAGTGGGTATCATTACAGATGATGTATTACACCACCTCACGGTTAGGGATCCCTTTAGTCAATATATCTATTTGTTACCAAAAATTCATAAAAATATGCAAAATCTGCCAGGAAGACCAATTGTTTCTGGCAGAGGATCCATTACGGAACCACGTTCCCAATTCTTGACACTACACCTCAAGCCCTTACTTACAAATGTAAGAGCCAGAATACAAGGCACCACAGAATTTCTGAGGATCATTTCAGACTGGAAGTTCAGTTGGAGGCTGGGTGGCTTATGTGCACTTTGGATGTTTCTGCATTGTACACTAGTATCCCTCATTGGGTGGCTTGGAGGCTCTTGAGTATTGGCTTACAAAGACCAAATTATACCCACCGGGTTTTAATGCATTGCTGGTTTGCTAAACAGAACATATTTTGACCAAAAATGTGTTTTGCTTCCAGGAATCATGTTATCTACAGTTGAATGGTACTGCCATGGGAGCCTCCTTTGCCCCCATATATGACGATCTCTTCATGGCCTATATTGAAGAACAACTAATTTATGATTAGGTCTATAACATCTATTTGGAAGAGATCAACATATGGAGGAGATACTTGGATGATTGCTGGTTGGTATGGAGATCTGATAGTATCTACCTTCAGGTGTTTGTTGAATAGCTCAATCATAACAATTGGGGAATTGAGTTTACAGTCTCCTTTGATATCAAAAGCATCACATTTCTTGATGTAATGGTAACACGGAATATTGACCATACTCTTTCTACTGAAGTTTATAGAAAACATCCCCAATTCAACTCTTTACTCCATCCCACTAGCTTTCAGCTTTCATCCATCTTACATATGCAGAAACATTCCAAAGTCACAATTTCTAAGAATCAAAAGGATATCTTCAGATGCTAATACTCATCACATGTATGAGAAAGATTCAAGCAGAGAGGTTACAAAACAGGGGACATATATCGAGCCAAGCATTGGGCATCTGAACATGATAGGTCTGCATTATTACAATATAAGCACAAATTGGCAAAGCAGAACCCACCCATAAGACTTATTACCACATATGGGAGGAATACAGATGTCCTTACCAACATTATATGTAGACATTGGAATATTCTCCTAGCTGACACCCGGCTCAGGGACATTGTAGATGAGACGTGTCACTTTCCTATCAGAAAAGGAAAACATTTGGGCTCACATATGAGTCACTATAAATGTATACGTACCCCTGACATACATTCTATACAAACACCCATAGAGGGCAGGGCTCTACAAGGCTGTTTTCCATGTGACACTGTACATACTACAAAAGTATTTTCAAAACCAAGGAGTTTTCCAGTAGGAACAGTGGCAAAATATTCAATATCACTTTTTTTGCCAATTACCAATCAGAATGGTTAATATTCTTGGCCACATGCAGCTGCTCTGCCTTCTATGTTGCCCAAACCTCAAGACCATTCAAGTTCAGAATTTCAGAGCACTTAAGTGATATTAGGACCAAGAGAATCAGTAATGCACTATATAAACACACACAAACACCCCGATGCTAATTTTCACTTCACCATTATAGATAAAATACAGGGTAATAACAATAATAAATCAGGCTGGCATCAACTACTTAATAACAAAGAGAAAAAAATGGATTGTTAAATTAGGGGCATTATTTCCTCCAGGACTTGATGAATATTTCTAACATTTTTTATATAAGTGTAATTTCCCTATATAACCTCCAGGTGGACCAACTACTATTTAAGGGAATGTTTGTCATGAAGATTTGATACACTGATGAAGGCTTAATAGCTATTTAGCCGAAACGGGTCTGTTTGTTCTCCTTATTGTATTAAAATAAACCTTTTTGTCACTGTTTTGCTGGCTCTTGCTTTTTTTGAATTATACTGAGGAGTTTAGGAGCCGTGCAGCTGCCATACTTGCAGGTTATTTCTACTTGTATGTGGGTATTTACCCCTAAAAAATCTTTCTATTCACGGTGACATGGCTATCCTTTCTATATGTGATTTGTGAAAATTATGTCCTAATACCTATACAAGCTATGCTATCTAAGAGGGTTATAGGTTCCCTACTAAGAATCAATGAGTCCTTACAGATGAGATAATTTGTACCGACATGAATAAAAACAGATCCACACTACCTTACTATAAAGCATTATAAGGCCTGCCTCACATCCTCTATTTTTGCTCCTGGGAGGCATAACGCTATCCGATGTTCATCATCTTCTCTGCAAGTTCCTCTAATAATTGAATTTTCAATTACAAGATCAGATCTGAAGAATCTGTAACTTCTAATTCAATAATATTTACTCTATTAATTGTTACAAAGGAATGATCTTCATCACCATTAGTCTTATTAATCCCACTGTTTTCATTGCATATTACATTTACAAGCATGCAATTCCCATCCAGCTGGCTTTGTACATCCACAGGTTGACCCATGTTGCCAACATCTGTCCCTCTTGGCAGTGCTCATAGCTAAGTATCCTTAATATACAACATTACTAAATGTTCTGCTAGCATACCTCCCAACCTTTTAGAGCAAGAAGTCTAGACAAAGCCACAAATAATGGGGGGACAAAGACCCAAAACTAGGGACACTTTTAAAATAATGTTCCTACAAACTTAGAAAGTTGATAGAATAACAGGTTTTGCTTTAGCTTGAATTTGCTGTAGAATATGAAGTCTTAAACTCAATTGTCTGTCATTATTTTCTAATTTCAGTCCTAAATAATTTGACAGTGATTTGCAGAAAACCACAATTTTATGAGAAATAGACCAAAAATATGAGGCAAAATCTGGGTATTCTGTGAAAATCTGGACAGTTGAGAGGTATGTCAACTAGTACTTATAGAAACTTTGGCAGTTGTCATAGTTAAGCATCAGTAATATATGACATTAGTAACATTACTAAAAAAGTTCCACTAGTACTTACAGAAACTATGACAATGGTCATAGCTAAGCATCAGTAATATAAGACATTGCTAAAATGTTCCCTAGTAACTATACAAACAATGGAAGTGATAATAGCTAAGCATCAGTAATATCAGACATTGTTAAAAATGTTCTACTAGCACTTATATAAAGTATGGAAATGGATATAGATAATCATCAGTAAGATAAAACATTATTAACATTACTAAAATGTTCTACTAGTACTTATATAAAGTATGGAAATGGATATAGATAATCATCAGTAAGATAAAACATTATTAACATTACTAAAATGTTCTACTAGTACTTATGCAAACTATGGTGCTGGTTATAGATAAACATCAGTAAATGTTCCTAGTAACTATACAAACAATGGAAGTGATAATAGCTAAGCATCAGTAATATCAGACATTGTTAAAAATGTTCTACTAGCACTTATATAAAGTATGGAAATGGATATAGATAATCATCAGTAAGATAAAACATTATTAACATTACTAAAATGTTCTACTAGTACTTATATAAAGTATGGAAATGGATATAGATAATCATCAGTAAGATAAAACATTATTAACATTACTAAAATGTTCTACTAGTACTTATATAAAGTATGGAAATGGATATAGATAATCATCAGTAAGATAAAACATTATTAACATTACTAAAATGTTCTACTAGTACTTATATAAAGTATGGAAATGGATATAGATAATCATCAGTAAGATAAAACATTATTAACATTACTAAAATGTTCTACTAGTACTTATATAAAGTATGGAAATGGATATAGATAATCATCAGTAAGATAAAACATTATTAACATTACTAAAATGTTCTACTAGTACTTATATAAAGTATGGAAATGGATATAGATAATCATCAGTAAGATAAAACATTATTAACATTACTAAAATGTTCTACTAGCACTTATATAAAGTATGGAAATGGATATAGATAATCATCAGTAAGATAAAACATTATTAACATTACTAAAATGTTCTACTAGCACTTATATAAAGTATGGAAATGGATATAGATAATCATCAGTAAGATAAAACATTATTAACATTACTAAAATGTTCTACTAGTACTTATATAAAGTATGGAAATGGATATAGATAATCATCAGTAAGATAAAACATTATTAACATTACTAAAATGTTCTACTAGTACTTATGCAAACTATGGCGCTGGTTATAGATAAACATCAGTAATATAATACATTGCTAAACAATTTCCACCAGTATTTATACAAACTATGGGAGTGGCAGACCTAAGCTACATTATTATAACAAAACAGAGCAAAAGTTTTACTAGTATATAAAAACATCAAAGTGGTTACAGCTAAGCTGCAATACTAACAAAAAATACTACAGATAAGTTTCACTGAAACTTATAGAATCTGTGGTGGTGGATACAGCTAAACTCTAGTGGTATAACAAAATAACACAGTAAAGGTCACAAAGCAATACTCACTAGTTTTGCCTGGAGAGGTGCTCCAATCTCCACTGGTACAGGATGGTGTTTTCTCCGATCTACTAATGAGCTGAAAAAATGAAAAACAAAAACATATATATATCACATCAATTGTGCATTAGCCCACTAGGCCACTCAGCTCTAATTAAATGTCCATTAATGGCCCATCTACCTATAAGGGAAATAAGAGGATAGTGATCATCCCTGCATACTTACGATACATCTTGGAAGCTGTCTATCTGTCTGTCCTGTTCTTTCCACTGGCTAAGAAGGTCAAGATGGCACCATCTCAGGGCACTGAAGTGATGCTGGCACTGCTCAGTAGTGCAAGGTAGTCCCGTGACATCAGTCACCACCCTGGCAAGACTGCACCGGGCTTGTACTTTATGTTGGAGTACCTTATAGCAGCCCCCAGTCAGTCACTCTCAGGTGGTCCCTATATATCAGGTGGAGAGAGATCTTTCTTTCCTTAGGGCACCATCTGGGAACCCTTCCACCATCATTGCCCTTGGAAACCATAGTCATTCACAAGGTCACAGTTCCAAGAACTATGGTAGCCATTTCTTGGTCACATGCTTTGCCTCTCTGTAGTATGACCAGGCAGTCTGTCACCATTACATAACATGAAAATACACAGAATGGTCTGGCATCATTGTATGAGGGAGTGAGCAATGCTATGAAATGTTTGTTCATGGATTACAGTGCCTACGGTTGTCAGCACTTTTGCCCTTTACTACCTCTACAGGCTGTGTTACTGCTATATATGCCTTCCCGTCTCCCAGGGTATGTTACTGCTATACATTCCCTAAAATTCCCCTGGGGCGATTAACCCAATCAAAGCATACTTACTGTGCTTCGCAGGTGCTCATGCAAGTTCAGGAAGGGGACCAAGCCTCTTAGTATGACACTATTTAAGTTTTCAATCAGGTAAGCCTACCTATCTGGAATATTCATTTAATTGAGGGTTATTAGCATGAGTACCATGCTAGCAGCTGCAAATTTGTTTGTTAAAAGCAGCTGCACCTATTATGGGCTTCTTTGCAGTCTGTGGACCACAGATTTCATTGTTTTATATTGATTACTACAAGCAAACTAGTCTTATAGACATATAATTGAGGGGCATGTTATTGTACTTAATTGCGGTGCAGTATTACTGTTTTACTTGTTTAGTGTTTCTTGATATCAGTGACAGTGCAGTATTATATAGTTGGTTAAATTGCTGGTAGTACATGACAATAATGTTATTGCAGTGGAGAGACTGTAGACAATATAGTGTCAACTGCAATGCCAGGGTAACTGGAGGGTAACTGAAGCTGCAGGGGAAGTTCAACAAAAATTATGTTAGACTGCAAATACCACATCCAATCTATGGGCCAAGATATGAGGATTGCACCCACTAAACAGTGATATGCTAGTGTTAGAATGTGTCCTGGGAGTTGATAATTACACCCACAGTTATGTCAATACTACTTGGGGGATCTGTCTGTGGAAGGTAAATATGGCACATATATATTATGGGGTGAAAGTACTATGCCTACAATTGTCAACAACAGGCTGAGATTACTGAAAAGTCACTGTGAGTCCACTATTATTGGTAGAGTTTGTTGGGAAGACGGTGCTCAACTAGCACAGTGCAAAGGTGTACATAGACTAGACCTGCATTTAGTAGTCTTCCAAGATAGTACTTTTGCCCTGTTCTTTTCCTGCACACTCATCACTTTGCCTCCCAAACCTCATGTACTGCAGACACTGGAGAAGTAGTTGGGAATGAAGAACTTACAGTTTTAGGGAGTTATCTCACCTTTAGCATTCAATGGGTTCTTCAGTGACCAAGTCTGATGAGCCTCACTGAGGAATCACTATAGAGGATGTGCACTCCGTAGTCTGGGAAAGGGTATGGATCCCTGCCTTCATGCATCTTTGCCAGGGCATTATATGTCAGATCTGTATGACTTCCTTCCTACTCTTGTAGAGGTACATCTGAGTATAGTCTGAGATGACTGAATTCACATATTGTGGTGTCCTGTTGTAGGACAATCTCTATCTGTGGGATACATATACAAACCCCTATGTACCAATAGGGTGACAGAGCAGTGGTCCCAGACATGGTGAACCACACAGGAGCAGTGAATGTCAGTGGCAGGGAAATTACTAAACAATAACTGTTAGAAGCTGTGCTGGGCCTTTGCCATCTCCACAGTAAGGGGGTGGCCCAAGATGCTAATAAAAAATTGATGTAGCCTTCCAAAGAGTGAATGGAGCCATTAAGTGTGATTATGTGGTCTATGTACATACAGATGTCATGAGCTGTCCCAGAGACTCTCTTGTGTGTCCTGAGACCTCCTGACCTCTGTCCATGAGGATAACACAGCCAGTGGCAGTACAAAAAGAACACCTCCTCACAGATCCTAGATCTCTCTCTCTCTCTTTCTATATATATTTTATTTTATTTATTTTTTTTTATTTTACATTTGTTGACTGGGCTAGTCCAGCTGGATATATGTCCATTTTCAGTGGAGGCCTGGGGAGAAAAGCTCCACAAATTACAACAACATAAAAGGTCAAGACAAAGACAATAACAGTATAACTTGGTACATAAGAAGTTTTAACAATTATAGTACAAGCCTAAGATTATATATTTTATATTTCAGTAGGAAAAAGGAAAAATTTATCTAAGAATAGATGAATAAGACTAATACATTTGTATTAGAAATGGTGTAGTACAAATCTTTATAACATATTACAAAATTAGATACACTTAGTAGTTTATGATAAGAGATACTAAGGTCTCACAAAAACCTAAGAAAGAAAAACACTAGAGATCAATAGATAGAGTATAGAAGAACAGCAAACAAGGATGGATTTCTAGTGTTATTTAACACATAGGTTGTGATACTATATGAAGGTGTTTGATCATTCCACAGTATATACTTATTTACATGAGAAAAAATCCTAAGGAAGGTTAAGCTCACTAAAAATTAGTGAGACAACACAAGATCATGATCATGGGAGGCTAGGAATTGTGGGAGTCTAGTTAATAGTTAGGTACTTAGTCTGGGTTAACACAGGGCATAGCCAGTGTGATTTGAGGTAGGGTTTAAGCTTGCTTTTAAATAAGCTGACAGAGGATATTGAGGTTAGCTGGCTTGGGAGGATGTTCCAGGCTTTACCTACTGTATTGGAGAACAAGGTGTCACCAGCTAAGTTGTTGGATTTTGATATTTGTACAAGTAGGTTATTAGCTGAGCGTAAGGTCTTGAGGTTATTATAGGGGATGACTAGGGATGTAAGTATGTGTGTATTTTGAGGTAAATACAGGATCTTATGGGCTACTATTAATTGATTGAAAAGTATTAGTATATGTATATGCATATATATATATATATCTATATATATATATATATATATATATATATATATATATATATATATATATATATATATATATATATATATATATATATATATATATGTGGATAGTCTCCCAATCCTTTTACAAGAGAAGATGGGTCTTGTCAAAGCTGGCTCATTGTGTAGCAGCACAAGTGTATATTATGTGCAACATTACAACATCTCACATGCATATTTATTTACAACTGTAAGTTATCAATCATGCCTGAAGACAGAAAACACCAGAAAAGTAAATTCTCTCACCAGAGAATGACATCCTGCTACAGGCTGTCCATTAGTGTGGTTGGTAGATGTTCTGTCATGAAAGATCTGACCAATCCTATTATGCATGTACCTGGTGGGACATGATAGCTGACATCAGTGCTGCCAAAAGCAAAAGCTGGAATTACAAAAAAGTCTGAAAAGTGGCCACTAACATGATTGCTGTCTCATAAACTAGGACAGCCCAACTGGCAATGAAGTGGAGACCATGGGAGGGGGACCACTGAAAGAACCTCCTTTTACAGAGATGGAAGAGCTCCTGGTATCTCTGCATGGGAGTCCAGACACTTCAGACATTCATGGAAAAGTGACAGACATTGGTGCTGAGTAGCACAGGGCACAGCACATATCATGCCTAGTCAACCTGTTAGACCTCTTTGAGAAGGTCACCAAAGCAATGAAGGAGGGCAAAATCATACATACTGCTTACCTTGATCTGGCTAAGGCATTTGATACAATATCCCACTCAGCCATTGTAAAAAAGTCATGGATATAGATATAAACCTATATATTACATGCTGGGCAGCCAACTGTCTCTCAGATATGACTCATATCACCTCCACAAAGAGGCCAGTCACTAGTTGAATCCTTCAGGGATCTGTGATGGCACAACTACTTTTTGTCATCTACTTCTCAAGAATCTAGGCCAATGTCAAGTGCCTCTGGCTACCCAAATTGCAGATGATTGTGAACTAGGAGCAGTCATAGAAACCCCCCCAAAACACTAAATTCCTACACATGTGACTAACATGGACAAATGACTGGTGCTAAAGCCATGACTTAAAACTCAGTGCCAAGCAATGTATAATGACACCTTCTGGGAAATCAGCCACTCTAGGAAATTACTTAATTGATAGCACACCCCGAAGAGTAGACCCAGTAGTCAGGGATTTGGGTATGCATGTAGATAGTATCCTGGCTTTTGACCAACGTGTGTCTAAGCTAATAAGGAAATCATTCTGTGTCACTCAACTTATAAGCCAGTGCATGACATCTAGGTCCAAGGAAGTCATTGTTTCACTGTATTCAGGTCTCATCAGGCTCATCATTGAGTGGAGTGCCTCCTTCAGTATGTACCTGACCAGCCACATACAAGAACTGAGATGTCCACAGAGGTTCCTCACAAAATGGAATACAGGGCATAAACAACTTGACCTATGCAGATTACCTCAAAGCCTTATCTCTATAGTCTGCTTTCTACAGATTGTTCAGAGGCTATCTATATTTAGCATACTAGACATCCTTGGATCCTACTCTGATGGACCTTTTTGATTATCCACAAAATGAGTAGCAACAGAATTACTTGATCATCATCATCATCTTTCGTCTTTTCCCATTAGGGGTCGCCACAGCGGATCATCTCTTTCCATTTCTTCCTATCCTCTGCATCTTGCTCTGTCACACCAACCGCCTGCATGTCCTCTCTCACCACGTCCATAAACCTTATCTTAGGCCTTCCTCTTTTCCTCTTACCTGGCAGCTCCATCCTTAGCATCTTTTTCCCAATATACCCATCATCCCTCCTCACCACATGTCTAAACCAACACAATCTCGTCTCTCTTGCTTTGTCTCCAAACTGTCCAACATGAGCTGACCCTCTAATATACTGATTCCTAATCCTATCCATCCTAGTCACACCGAGTGCAAATATTAACATCTTTAACTCTGCCACATCCAGCTCTGACTCCTGCCTTTTTGTCAATGCCACTGTCTCCAACCCATACAACATAGCTGGTCTCACTACCCTCTTGTAGACCTTCCCTTTCACTCTTACTGGTACCCGTCTGTCACAAATCACTCCTGACACTCTTCTCCACCCATTCCACCCTGCCTGTACTCTCTTCTTCACCTCTCTTCCACATTCACTATTACTCTGAACTGTTGATCCCAAGTACTTAAACTTGTCCACCTTTACCACCTCTACTCCCTGCATCCTCACCATTCCTCTACCCTCCCTCTCATTTACACACATATATTCTGTCTTAGCCCTGCTGACCTTCATTCCTCTGCTCTCTAGAGCATATCTCCACCTCTCCAGAGTCTCCTCAACCTGATTCCTACTCTCACTACAGATCACAATGTCATCTGCAAACATCATAGTCCACTGGGTCTCCTGTCTGATCTCATCTGTCAACCTGTCCATCACCACTGCAAATAAGAAAGGACTCAGAGCTGATCCTTGATGTAATCCTACCTCCACCTTAAACGGATCTGTCACTCCCACTGCAGTCCTCACCACTGTCGCACTACCCTCGTACATATCCTGTACCACTCTTACATACTTCTCTGCCACTCCTGACTTCCTCATACAATGCCAGAACTCTTCTCCAGGCACCCTGTCATATGCTTTCTCCAAGTCTACAAAGACACAATGCAACTCCTTCTGACCTTGTCTGCATTTCTCCAATAACACTGTCAGAGCAAACATTGCATCTGTAGTGCTCTTTCCTGGCATGAAACCATACTGCTGATCACTAATCATCACCTCCCTTTTTAACCTAGCTTCTACTACTCTTTCCCATAACTTCAAGCTGTGACTGATCAGTTTTATCCCTCTGTAGTTACTGCAGCTCTGCACATCACCCTTATTCTTAAAGATAGGTACCAAAACACTTTTTCTCCACTCCTCAGGCATCCTCTGACTTTCCAAAATTTCATTATACAATCTAGTTAAAAATTCCACTGCCATTTCTCCTAAGCACCTCCATGCTTCCATTGGTATGTCATCTGGGCCAACAGCCTTTCCATTCTTCATCCTCTTCATAGCTGTCCTTACTTCCTCCTTGCTAATCTGTTTCACTTCTTGATTCACTATCCCCACATCATCCAACCTTCTCTCTCTCTCATTCTCTTCATTCATCAGCCTCTCAAAATACTCTTTCCATCTACTCAACACACTCTCCTCTCTTGTGAGTACCTTTCCCTCACTATCCTTTATCACCCTTACTTTCTGTACATCTTTCCCAGCTCTGTCCCTCTGTCTAGCCAATTGGTACATGTCTTTTTCTCCCTCTTTAGTGTCCAATCTCTCATACAACTCTCTATACACCTTATCCTTAGCTTTCGCCACCTCTCTCTTTGCCATGCGCCTCATCTCCTTATACTCATGTCTACTTTCTTCATCTCTTTGACAATCCCACTTCTTCTTCGCCAGCCTCTTCCTCTGTATACTCTCCTGTACTTCCTCATTCCACCACTAGGTCTCCTTGTCCTCCTTCCTCTGTCCAGATGCCACACCAAGCACCTTTCTAGCAGTCTCCCTTACTAGTTCTGCTGTAGTTACCCAGCTATTCGGTAACTCTCTACTGCCTCCCAGTGCCTGTCTTAACTCTTCCCTAAACTCCACTTCATAATCACCCTTTTTTAACTTCCACCATTTAATCCTTGGCACTGCTTTCACACTCCTCCTCCTCTTCTTGATCACCAACGTCATCCTACAGACCACCATTCTATGCTGCTTAACTACACTTTCCCCAGAACAGAATTACTTGATCTAGGGATTTAAACTTAGCTTGTGACATAACTAGGTCATATTGGAAGGTCAGATATGTGTCTCAAAGATTTCTCCTTCTCTGGAACTGACTTCCCATGTATGTGAGGCAGAGCTCTTCCCTAACCCTCTTGAACAGAAACCTGGACCAGTGGATGGGAAATTGGAAATATACTCAGGGTCTAGCCCCTGCATCTCTAATGGACAGAGTCAGCCTGCAAATCTCACCCTTGCTTACATATACCCCCTAAAATAACCTCTAAGGCACATAAACTTGTGGGATACAATTGGGAAGCTTGGCTGGGTATATAAACAACCCAGTAGCTATTAGCCTAGTACACACCTATAATCCTTTGAACCTATAATTTGTCTGTTATGCCCCAGGTGAGAATGTATGAACATGAGTTAATATCTGCAACAGTAATGTACTGCAAGATGATACAAATGAACAAGTATTCTGCTTTAATTATGTTGTTCCATTTCTGTTGGCCATAGTATAGACTGGATTTAGACCAGCTGAATCCAGTTCTGTTTGAGGACTGAGCACTAAAAACCAGGACATCTTCTTTTGGATAACCCCCCCCCCCCGTGACCTCATGGTAGGAGTCTATAGTAGGACTATCTAATTGAAGGTTACTGGTTCAGGGCTCAGTTTGAGCTATTTCATTGGTTCAGGGCTCAGTCTGAGCCTTTTCACTGTTTCTTTGTATTTTTTATAGACCTCCTACTGTACACTCAATAGGTTAGTCCCCCTAAAATAGAGCCCTACATAATACCTCCATGTTTTTCTCCTTATCTGTGGAGATACCAGTTTCAACCCTTGCATTATGGACTGTTAATCTCCCTCTGTTTCTCCTGCTAACTTGGTTGACATGTTTTTTTTTTTTTGAGATAGTGCAGCAACTGCCTCATGTATACTGACAACTCCTTACTCCTAAATCAGTGAGGCACAATTTGCAAGAGATGTTCCTAAGAATCTGGAATCACTGCTCTCTCAAACCCAGAACAGCAACATTAAACAGGTTGTCAGCTCATACACCATGACTCCTACTCACAATATGCACCCATCACATAAACCTTCACATGTGGAGGTACTCTCCAGAAACCTACTTAAGCACCAGAGACCTCCAAAAGACAAACATTCTACACCTAACACTACATCCAAAGCACCTAATACGCATAAAACACACTATCACCAGTGTTTCACCAAATAAGCCCCTAAGGCAATGCACATCTATTCCAAATGTTTTAGTTATAGGTGACTATTGTGAGACATACAGGCACCCCACTCACCAGGTTAAAAAGGAGAGGATTATGGTCAGCTGTTTGTCTGGTCCAAGGATTTGTCAGATCACACATGCACAGAAGTCTCTCAACAACAAGTACCATTATGACTCTGTCATAATTTATGTTGGTGTGAACGACTTGAGATGTACCTCTCTGGACCATGCGAAGAGAGACATGATTGAGCTCGCTGAATATGTGTCCCAGGCAGGTATATCCCTAGCTTTGAGCAGCATTTTATCCTTGGCTTGGATGATACCCCAATATAAACAAAAAATGATTGACTTCAATAATTGGCTTTGTTTCTGGTGTAATTCTAAGGGGATCCAGCTCCTGTCAGCCTGGGATGCAATGGTGGATAGACCATGCTGCTTTGCCAGAGATGGACTTCACCTGGCACATCTAAGCTTTCAGTTGCTGACTAAGACACTTGCTTCCTCCATAATTCCTGTTTTAAGCAACATCACAAAAACAAAATTTCCAATATGAAAATATCAAACACAAAGAAACTAAGTGTCATGCTGCTAAACACTAGGAGTTTAAATCAGAAACTGTGCTCTCTGTAAGCACTGCTCTCCATGGAAAATTTTGACATCTATGCAGTCACAGAAACCTGGTTCAAGTCCACAGAAAGTACCTAGGCATTGTAAGGCTACAATGCCTTCCACACTTAAGATCACAAATTGAAGGCATGGGAACCAAAGGAGGTGGAGTATCTATCTTCATTAAAGATAATTATGCCTCTAGACTGGTTAGACAAGATAACTCTGTGGAGTTACTCCAAGTCCAAATTACCATGGGTAAGACCCCCTTCATGTCATCATCACCTACAGGTCTCCCTTCATAAGCCTAGAAGCCCACACAGCTTATTTAGACCTATTTTGGACAATCAAAGTACAACCTAATACCCTAGTCATGGGTGATTTCAGCTATCCCCTCCATTAATTGAGAATCTTATACAAGCCCAAACTCACCCACACAAAGGTTCCTGGACTTTGTTAACTCAAATGCCCTGGAACAAATACTGCACCACCCCACAAGGGGCTCTAATATTCTAGACCTGGTCCCCACCCTATATGAATGACCGATGCAACGCTTCAAGTTTAGGGCCCGCACTGGTTAAATCTGACAATACATCAGTCATTTTTGAAGTAGCAATAGTGTCAGAACTCTCTAAAGGAGAAGTCAGGCTAAAACAAACTTCACCAAAGCTAACTAGACCCTCCTAAGGGATGGCATAATAGACTTCCAAGCTCCAGTTTCCACAGACAGCATTGATGGCTATACTAAGGTATATAGTGAAGCCTTGTATGAACATCTACACAAATGTATAGACACAACCATGCCTGGTAGGATTAAAGCAAGATCCTCAAGAAAAAAACATCCTGTGGCTGTCTAGCATTAATAGATTATACAATAAATGAAAGAAGTTGCTGTCTAAAAATACAAAAGTGAGAACCCAGAATTGGAAGAGCACCCTCCTCAGCCTAAACAAGTAAATAAGAGCTCGTAATATTCTCAAAGAGCAATTATGAGAAAAATTTAGCAACCATAGCAAAGGATAACCATAAGGCCTTCTTCAGCTACGTCTACAACCTAAAAGGTAGGACTCAGATGTGTGCTAAATTAATTGTGGATGGTATTGCACACACAGTGACCCTGCGGAAATTGCAAACCTGCTAGCAGACAGGTTTGGCGAAAATGTCATGCCCCATTCCCCCAAGCATACCACAAAACATGTCTTCAAACTTCACCTCCTCCCTGCATCTCCAAAGAGCAAGTCATCAATGCTTTATCCAAGACTAAGAACACAGTCACTATGGGACTAGATGGCATTTCCAGACTGCTACATTCTTAATGTTCTTAAGAGATAGCTACTCCATTAGGCACCCTATTCAACCACAGCCTGAGTATTGGCTTTGTCCCCACTGAATGAAAAACATTGACTGTTATTCCCCTCCACAAGGATGACTCAGCAACAGACCTGGGTAACTATAGACCCATAAGTTTAACCAGCCTCATCTGTAAGGCAATGGATAGAATCATCATGGATCTCATAAATAAGGATACAGGTGACCTCCAAACCCTAGATCCATTCCAGTTTGGTTTTGTCAAGGGTAGGTTGTGCCTGTTAAACCTAGTGGACTTCTTTGAGAATGTGACTAGAGCCATAGATGAAGGCAAAGCTATGCACTCAGCCTATCTTGACTTGGCCAAGGCCTTTGTCACCATCCGACATTCATGCATCATTGACAAACTAACCCAGTTGAATATTAACTCCTATGTTGGCAAGTGGGTTGCAAACTGGCTCACAGATTGGCAACACTCAGTGAAAGTGGGAGACTTCACCTCTACCAGCAGAACTGTCACCAGTGGGATCCCACAAAGGTCGGTGCTGAGCCCCCTCTTGTTTGGCATACACTTCTCTGAAGTCCAGGCCAAAACAGAGGAGCTGTGACTAACCACATTTGTGGATGACTGCAAAATAGGTGATATCCTTGAATCCCCCAGTGATATCAGTCTTCTTCAAAAGGTAGCTTACACAGACCAGTGATTGGTGCCAAAGCCACTGTTTTTAACCAAATGCTAAAAAATGCATCATCATTCCCTTTGGTAAAAACAATATCCTGCTGATTATAAAATAAACAATAATACCTTAAATACCAATTATGTAATGAGAGACCTAGGAACACAAGCTGACTATGACCTCAACCATGTGTCTACTGTGGTGAAGAAGGCATTCTAAATCACTCACCTGATTAGCAAAGGCATCACCTAAAGAGCAAAAGAGGTTATAATGACCCTGTACTTATCCCCCATCAGGCCTATTATTGAATATAATGTTGCCTTTGGTATGTACTATACCAGACACCTACAGCAGTTTGAGAGACCTCAGAGATTTTTAACTAAGAAAATTCAGGGTCTCGAGCACATCTTATGTGGACAGACTGAAGTTGCTGTCACTGTACTGAATATCATATAGACTACTTAGAGGTGACTTCTGTCTGGCTTACAGGGCTATCTCTGTCTGAAATCTACTGAAAATGCTGCACATCCATAAGTCAAATGGGACTAGAGTCACCCTTTCCAGGGACCTCAGTCTAGCCTGTGACATAAATAGGGCATGCTGGAGTGACAGATACATCTCTCAGAGGTTGCCAGTCCTCTTGAAAAGTCTTCCAATCCATGTCAAGCAGAGCACCTCCATGACTGTGTTTAAGCACAACCTAGAGAACTGGATGGGAAACCACAAATTTCTACCAGGGATTGCCCCTGCTTCTCTCTTGGACATGGATAATCCTTGCTAGAAAAATCTTTGGCATAGACAATATCTCTCATCTAGTACTATATTGGGATTTTACATCTAGGCTCATAGAGACCCTTGGGTCAATAGCCTAGTAAGATCCCATGAACCTATGAACCTATGACATCTTTGTTTTATAAGCACAATTAATAAATCCAAAGGAGAACAAACCAATAAAAGGGACCCAGGTTTCCGAAGAGGCTTCCACTTCTAAGACAGTTTCAGTTTATTATGTCTTCTGAGGAAGTTGCGTTATGGTACAGCGATGAAAAGTGTATTTTATTTTAGCGCTTAAAGAAAGTTTTTACAACTTCAATAAACTGAAAATTGTTTTAGAAGTGGAAGCCTCAAGAAAGTTTTTACAACTTTAATAAACTGAAACTGTCTTAGAAGTGGAAGCCTCTTCGGAATCCTGGGTCCCTTTTGCATCTTTGTTTTATAACAACATCTAGTTTACAAGGCCAAAGGCTGTTTGACCAAGGTATATTGACCATTATTTGCCCATATCACTATATATATATATCTATATCTACATAGATATAGAAATTGACATAGATATAGACATAGATATAGATATATATATATAGAAAGAGATAGGTGTGTGTGTGTGTGTGTGTGTGTGTGTGTGTGTGTGTGTGTGTGTGTGTGTGTGTGTGTGTGTGTGATTGTGTGCATGTATGGTGTCAATTTGGGTAATTTCTTTCTGTTTTTACAGGTGTTGTGTTATAAGTATCCTCCAAATTGGATATAAGCCTGCATGATTCTGGGAAACTATCTGGCTCTAAATATAATGGGAGTTAAATCCAGGCATATTCAGGTGTCATCGTATTAGTGGCATACTCAGGCAATGAGATGGCCACATCCCCATCATATTCTAATCACAAGATACCTGTATTGGTACAACCCACCCCCACAGACCCAGGATAACAAGCATGGACAGGAAGATGCCGACTCATCTGCATAGCGAGTGGTCTCATCACCAGCAGCACAGTCCCCATTGCTGCTGCCAGGTCCACTGAGTGAGATGATGACATGATGAGAAAGCATGCCTCTGGACAAGCATGCCATGGGTGCTCTTTATGTAATGAGTTGAGTGTGTCCAATGCCTCTACCCAACATTTGTACAGG
This sequence comes from Protopterus annectens, assembly GCF_019279795.1. Taxonomy (NCBI): domain Eukaryota; kingdom Metazoa; phylum Chordata; order Ceratodontiformes; family Protopteridae; genus Protopterus; species Protopterus annectens. The sequence continues at coordinate 436,567,832 of NC_056729.1, read as the reverse complement.
GCCATACTACAGGGACAGGCAGATACCAACCTAGTCATGGCTGAGCTGGCTGGTGAGCAAAATGTAATCTACAGGAAGAACCAAGGGAATGCATCAGCCAGATGTGCAACATCATAGACATATAGTATCAGGACTTTGAAGGTGGTAGGTGCCCGTGTACAGCCACATATCATGGCCAACACACTTCCTATGGCCATTCCATCTCCACCTCTGGTGGTGAAGTCCACCACATGAGGGAGGGGACATGGTATTGATCCCATAGCATCACCACTACACCATCATCCATTGTTGAGAACACTGTGTAGTGATCAATCCCATATCACAACCACCACACCACCATCCAGTGTTGAAGGCACTGTGGGGTAATGTGGGCATGCATACATACAGCTGGAGTGTTTATGGAGAGACATCCAATTTCACAAGCTACGACTGACACTCAAACAGCACTTCATCTAGTCTGTGTATTGTGGATCAGGCCTGTGACTTTCCTAGGTGAGGGTGCCCCCATGGATGAAGACATGCAAGCTCTGCACATATGTCTCTTGTGGATGCTCTGGACCTGTCCACTAAACCCCAGTACTGTCCACTACACCCCAGTACAGTGTTGTATTATCTGCTGAAGCTGTATCTCAGCATGTGCACACATGCACACACACACACACACACACACACACACACACACACACACACACACACACACACAACATTACCTACCACCAGTGAAGGTATGTTCATCTTACTGGCAAGTCTAACCATATCCCTACAATCTCCCATCCATGCCCCCAACATACACACATACAAACCCACACAGCAATAATCATCATCACCACCCCCTTGCACATTGCTCATTGTTGGCACTTATCAGTGTGCCCTTCCTCACCTTTGCATATTATAAAAACTGTGCCCAACTCTTAGTACTCCATTACCTGAGTAGTGTATGTCTTATGCCCAGTGTGACCAATCGATGCATTGCATAACACAGCCATGGTGCAGATTTACATGCATCAGTTTTGATTTTATATATGTAGCTTTATTCTGGTTCATAGTTATGAAGCAAATGATGCTTCTTAAGCAGTACCACAACATACAGCACCCACCTCTGTCTGCCATAATTATCACCTGAAGTCAGTTCTTCTGTTTCCTGATTGGGCACCTCTGCCACTGCTGAGTCTGGTACCTCCCCCTCTTGAATGACTCTGCCATTCATTTAAGTATCAATATATGGTGTAACATAACAAACTGTAAAAAATGTATTGCATGTTGCAGGATCATTATGTAGTGCATCATCTGATAGAGCCAAACAGTAGAAGCCAGACTTTAGCAGGATGAACACATTTGTAAATGATCCAGGTCTGTGACAGAGCATTATTGCAGGCATTCTCTGCTATTGTCTGTGGGTTTCTAATTAGTATCATTAGCTATGACTCTTGGGCATATCCAACATCACCAATAAGATGTCCAGTGGAAATTCATGCTTTCCAAACCACTAGTGTAAGGAGCATGCCTCCCAGAGTTGAAAGTCATGGGAACTGCCAGGGTGGCCAACAGACACAGTATATATATATCTTGCACATTACATACCATCTGGCAGTTAATGGAGTGGGGTCCCTTACAGTTGATATACCATTGACTTTGCTAATAAAATGGGGCCTTTATTGCAATGTGGGTGCAAGCTATGATGCCCCTCAGTATATCATGGAAATGAAGAATGCCATAAAATTCCCATACGGTGTTGCCTCTCTCATCTGTGATACATGGAAAGCACATATGCTCCCTAACTGCTGTAGCATGTCATTGAGAGACTGGTGTAGTATCCTTGCAGGAAATATCTGGGATACACCTACCACTGCTTGCCGAAAGGTCCCTTTAGACAATTATTCTCAAAGCCTCATTTACCTTGGTGCCCACATGACTATGTACTCCACCCATCTCATGAGGTTGCCTATGAGGGCTGTAAATCTCAACCAGCTCCTGCATTTGTCTCTGCCCACACAGTAGCCATCCATCATTTCCATGTCATGTAGGACATGATATGTTAGGAGCAGAGGTACGACTGGCACCACAGAGGGTGATGGCATGCACCTCCATGACTACTGTCAGTGACAACAGCCACTTGTATATACACATCCACTCGTGCAGTGGTTACCTAGTACATGCTATCATGGTCCTTCTATTGTAACTCCAAGGGTTTGCTGTTGTCAACATGCCTGGTGGTAGCATCTTTCCACATGGACTACATACATTTCAGAATTGCTCTTCCACATTGTTTACCCTCACTTGCGTTTGCCATTGCCTTCATTTTAATATTGTCACTCATTTACTTGTTATTATACCACTATTTGCTTATTATGCATGCTGCATGATTTCTTGGATTTTAACAACTATGCTCACTGTGTCTCGAAAATGCCCCCAACCCACTTAGTGCATGGTCACTCTTTGTGCAAAATCAGCTAATGTGGCATGAAAACAGTTTCTGTAACCCATGGAAAGAGTGCTGTCTGAAAGTATGAACTCATGCTTTTACTTCTGTTTTGCTGCTTTGTATATGTGAAGTTTTTTTTTTTTTTTACTTGGATTATGACTGCACTTTGTACATAACAATTTTTCTTTTCAGATTTAAAATGGATCCCTTCTTCTAAAAAGGCAAAGAGAAGTGTTACTTCCTTGGCTGCGTAACACACAAAAGATGGGCACATAGTTGGTAAAACAGCACACAACAAATTGCTGTACTACTGTCCATATTTTATATGATGCTTTAGATTTCCTTTTTGACAGAATGGCACCATATCCTATAGCACTACTGCTGCATTAGGCACTTCCAACTCTAATTTAATCAGTAGAGAAAGAAATTTGAATTACTGAGACTACAAACATGGTCATCGTCTGACTAAGGATGTTGTAAAATGTTATAGTTTGTCAGAATATTTTCTGTAAACATAAAGTCTTATTTTTATCTTAGTACTCAGAATTAAACAGGTTTCTGTTCCATACTCTCAGAACTTACTGGCAGCTTGATTTATTTATACCAGTAACTGCCCAAAAAGGAATGTAGCTATTCAGGCCAAACTGCAGTTCTTGAGGAAAAGAGTGGTTAAGGTCTAGCAGCACATTTTGACCTGCAGTTTTTCATGTGAACTGAAATCTAAACTCACAGCCGTTAGCTTAGCCTTATTAGAGTGGGTGAGTTAAAATAATGAAGAATAATAGTCTGAAAATAGTTGTAAAGTTTAAACGTTCTAAGCATCATGTGCTAGTGTTGAAACTGGCACAGCCTTACAGGAAAATCATATCCTGCAATAATTTGCCCTTTTTCAGAAGATTACTGTGGTTATAATGCTATGTTTTACAGTAATAAAATGAAATCCAAAAATAATAAAGCCGCATGATCTCCAACTTGATACAGCCACTAAAGGGTAGTAGGACATGATTTTTAAGAAGTAATGGAACAGATAGCTTGCAGGTGTTGCTATTTTATATAGCATAAAACATTTTATTAGAATAACATTTACTGTTTTTTATAACACCTCTTCATCAGTATAGCAGTATAGTCATGTACAAATTAAATACATACAGAAATATAATGCAATTCAGCAGTCTTTTCTCAGCACAGCTAATGTTCTCTCTCTGTGTTTTTCAAATAGAGGAGCAAGACCTTCACTTTTGCTGATGCCATTAATGAGGCACTAATGATAAATATTTATGGAATTAATGAGGTGATAAGGATGAATATTCATATATTATTAATAGGGTCCTAATGATGAATATTTATGTCACCAATAATGTACTAATAATAAATATTTATGTCATTAATGAGGCATAAATTAATATTTGTATGTCATCAATGAGGCCCTAGTGGTAAAAGGTATATAAAAAAGAAACATGGACATGGGAAAGAAAGAGAGATCTGATATGGTATAATATTTATGCAAATGAGAAAGCCAAACTAATCAGTACAAAAAAGCAGTTCCAAAGATACTTGAAAAGAAATACAGGCAAAGACAGTCAGTTACCGAAAATTTTGCAATGCAAAAAATAAGATCATAAAAGGGAATGTAAAACCCAATATAAGTAAAGAAGAAGGTATTAAAACCACAAGACAACCAATGAATGAAATCCAAAGTGCTTCCCAGGGCAAAATACAATTTATTTAGCGCTTTCATCCCAAATCATCACAAAACTTCATCAGAATAAAAGTATATCACAAAAGCAGGTCTTAAATAAAAAAGTTGATTGAGCACATGGCCATTTTCAACCAACCATGTAAAAATAAGATTAAATCTAATATTAATTATGTAAACATTAACTATATAACATATGAAATATACAGTAAAGAATAAATAATTAAATAAACAAAATAACAAGATATTTAAAAAGCAAATTATCTATAATGCAATCTAAGTTTTGATAGACAGGAAAATGAAATCAGTTTGTTTAAACCAGGTGGCATAGAAGCATTAAGGTAAAGTTGCAACCAAAACTCCCTCTTTTCTAATAAGAAACTGCAGGGCCCCCCTCTGGGATGGTGTAATACTTGTTCAACCACGAAAACAAAAAGCTGTGTGAGGGATTTAATTCAATATGTTTTTAGACAACATTTGAAGTTCTTTTTTGTTTATATTGTAAATGTGCTCATATGTTCCTGTATTTTCCTCTCAGTTTGCCCTACGTAAAAGCCTGAACAATGATGACAGATGGATAAATAGACCACCCCCTTTGTATTACAATTAAATTTCACTGTGGTTTTGATGGAACACTGCTGGATATGAATACGTTTGCCAGTGTATATGTACTTACAATATTTACAACAGCCACAAGTAGACATCATGGAGGGGTTATTACTGGGACCATCTCATAAATTCTCATGGAGTTTTTAAAAGGGGTTCCTCTCTTATATACAGTTTGTGGTTTAAGACCCAATTTTTCAACAGTCTCAGGGGAAATGGGGCTATTAAGACCCAGTTTTTATTTAATACTTCATTAATTAAGGGGCTATCAGGCAAGAAAATTAGTAATAAATGTTGTGGCAAAATCTCCACTATTAAACCACAGTTGTTTGCCGCTAATGTTAACAGGATCAGATGTCATATTAGGTGGTAACTTCTCACTAAATTGATCACCATTTTCTTCCTTTTAGAATAAAAGTGGAACATGTATCGCTTTTTGTCTCCTTGAAATAAATTCATGCATGACCTTATTAATCAAGTTACATGGATATACTCTCTTTTTAAACATATTTTCTAAGAAATGGCATTCAGAAATAAAATCATTAGCCAAGGAGGTCATATGGGCTGCCCGTACCATTTGACCATTAATAACTGCCTTTTCATGATGGAATGGGTGATATCTGGAAAAGTGTAGAAAAGAATTAGAATATGTTGGTTTTCTATGAATGCGAGAAATAAGCATCCATCTATTTACAGCCTTCTTTATCAGGACATCCAAAATAGAACATTCAGTTTCTGTGACAGTATAAAAGAAGGATAATAACTTTGTAGTACTATTAATATACTGTATAAAGCCTGGAATCTTCTCTTGATCATCTATCCAAAAAATACATGTATCATCCAGGTACCTTGTATAGAGTGTCCAGGATGAAACAAAGGGACTATTGAAAATATATTTTGACTCCCATTCGACCATGACTATGTCAACAAATAAAGGCCAACAGGCTGTGCCCATAGCCATGCCAGTGGCCTGACAGAAATATTGTCCTTCAAAATTAATAAAATTATTCAATAGCAATAATTCCATTAACTGAACACAGGTGTTAATCCTGTTTTGGGAAATTCCTATTTTTCATTAAGGAATTCTAAAAAAAAAATTGGAGGCCACCATCATGTGGTATGGCTATAAATAAATTGTTTGCATACAGTTTATCAATAGATGTTATGTTATTGCATTTTGGTAAGAAATCCCAACAGTCTTTACATAAATATGGGATTTCTTGATGCTTGAATCTTAAGTCAGTATCAGTTTTGCGACAGGCTGTGTCTTGGAATTACCCGCATCCACAATTGGTCTAGGGGTGGATTTTGATGATCCTTATGGATTTTTGCTACTCCAAAGATGTTAGGGGTAAAGGGAAGCTGAATATATAAATAATTATATTCATCTGGGCTTAATTGCCCCTGCATTAACATGTTGTACAATAATGTATCTATTTTATGATATGCTACATGCACCTTGTTTAAAGAAACATCATCGTATGCATCATCAAATAATAGATTATACATCCTTTGAATGTAATCTAATTTATTCATGACAACAACCCCCACCCCCTTTATTTGCATTCATAATTCTAATTTGGCCACTTAAACAAATCTGATCAACCATTTTTTTCTCTTGTAAGGTTAAATTCAACCATTTCAGAGCGGGATGGTTCAAACCCATGTATCTAAGATTTAATTCACAAAACTGTTAAAAATTATGTAGAACTGGATGCAATGATGGATTAAAAACACTGGGCTGCATAAGATGATTAGAGTCGTGCACTATGATGCTCATCAAACATTAGTTTCAAATTGGGTTTCCTGACAAAAAAATTTAATTTCACTTAAAATGTTGGTTAGGTCAAAAGTTCTGGTTAGTACAAATGACAAACCTTTGTTAAAAGGTTCAACATACACATTGAAACCACCCAAGTCAGTAGAAACTACTGTAAAATGAATGCTATAGAGGATATTCAAATTCTCAATAGTGGAAAAATTCACTGCTTGGCATTCCTCTGATCCTGTTGATATCTCTTCCTTGATCACTAATTCTTCTGCTGAGGTGTTTACATATTCCACCAGGGTTAATTCACTATTCCCAGTAGACCATAATTGCTCACCATGTTCTTTAAATGCTGGGACTGTTGAAGTGGGAGAAAGTCTAAAGGGACCTCATCACAATCTGGGAAGTTGCCACCAGTATTAGTAGTGATAGGTACTTCCTCATGATCATCTATCCCTCTAATAAATGGCCATTAGACCCAGGGGGATGTAGATAGGAATTATGATTCAAATAATTTACATGGTCTTGCTCATACTTATTAAGATTTCTTTTAATTATGTCACACTTCATATCAACTTTCTTAAAATTATTCCAGTATTGAGCTTTGTAATCACTAAATATGAGATCACTAGTAATAAATTTGTCCAAAGCTGAAATATCCATCAATATCTGGTCCATAGTATGCTGATTATGTTTGACCACCACTTCCATCAGCTCACACTCATGCCTATCAAAAAGATGTAAAAGGTCTTGATCAAGGGACACTGAGGATTAAGCCCAGTTGGAAATTTCCAAGTGCAAATATCTTTTGGTACATAATTGGGCTTAAGTGAGTCTATAAAGTAGGAATTTTCAATCTGTAGTTTTCTATATTTAGCAAGTGTATATTCAAAATCAGAAAGTTGCCTAGAAACAGTACTTACAGTTCACTGCTCTATGAATAATGGATGAACGTTCCTGTTGTTTGTTTTTTGTTTTGGGGTGGCTGTGGTTGTGCAGCAGTTAGAGTTGACACCTCAGAGCAAGAGGTTCTACAGTTTGATTCTTGGCTGGGATGCCTTCTGTGCAGAGTCTGCATGTCCTCCTTGTGGTCACATGGGTTTCCTCCCACATTCCAAAGACATGCAATAGGTGGATTGGACACTCTAAATTGCTTATAGGAACGAGTGTGTGTGTGCAAGTGAGTGGTATGAATGAAATACAGGGGCAGGGCTAGCCACCTGGCGGTTTAAACCTTGGCTCAAGATGATTGTCTGAAATTCATGTGATATAGCAGAAGTAAATAGAATATGTTATCCTGGAGCTAAATTAATATTATATAAAGTCTTACCACAAAAATACAGTGTATTAAGGAAAAGGAAGGGAAGAAATCAAATGCCATCATGGAAGCATCAAACTGAGAAAGCTATAAAGCAATTATGACAAGAAGTGTCATTGTTAGAAGAGTATAGACAAGGGAACAGATCAACAAAAATACTTAGATAGATGTTATTAAAGCAAAATGTAGCAGATCAGGATCTAGTGTACACTGTTGAAGTAATAAACTAAAGATATAGAAAAAGTACAAAATAAGCAATTTATTGATGATCCAAAAATGTTTATAGAGAATTGGGAAATAAAGCAAATGGAATAGAAACACCACCAAAAAGAATAAATAAACACTTTCTAGAGAAATACATATGAAGACAAATATGTTGAATGGATAGAATGGATAGAAGAAATAAAAGAAAAAGTAAGAAGTTCAAAGGTACAGAATATCAAATGGGATGAAGTAACAACCAGATAAACTGAAATAACATTAAAAAAGATCTTAACTGGAAAACCCTAGGCCCAGAGGCAGTACCTAACTTCTAGCTAAAAGTATTAAAATCATCACACAAAGATTTATCCATGAGTAAGAACTACTTATATGTGTACCCCGAACAGACACCATCCTGGCTAACAACAGAAAAAGTGATACTCCTTCTTAAAAGTGAATTTGCAAGCTATCCTAAAGAAATATAGAATAATAACTTGGTTTCTGATGATGTATAAACTATATACTGGAATTGATGCTGACAAAGTTTATAGTCATTTAGAAGAAAACTCTATCATGGCAATAGAACAAAAGGGTAACAAAAGAAAGACATATGGAACAAAGGACTATTTGTTAAATCCATAAAGGAGATTTGTAAATGGGAAGAATCTAAGTATGGCATGGATAGAGTACAAAAAGTGTTTGACAGCATCCCATATTCGTGGATAAAGGAGTGCTTACAGATGTATAAGATACACCCTACATCGATCAATTACATGAAACTGACCATGAAACAGTGGCAAGCCACTTTGCAACTAAGCCATGATTAAGGACAAATTATTATCCCAGGGATAAAAATTCAAAGGGAGAAATTCCATGGTGACTGTCACCGCTGCTCTTTTGTCTTGCCCTTCATCCATTAAGCTATCTTCTTAACAGATTAGGCCATGGTTACAATTTGGCTCCTAGGCAAAAACAAAGTGTAAAGACTTTTCATCTTCATTTTTGTGGATGATTTAAAACTGTATAAGTCAGCTGATGAGGAGCTGAAAGCACAACTGAAAGTTATTAAAAATTTCTCAAATGATATAAGAATGTCACTTGGCCTTGATAAATGTGCAAAAGCAACATTAAAAGCAGGAAAACTGCAGCCTCAAGAAAATATCAGTTTGGGACAGGAATGTGACAACAGAACAAGAGAAAGTGTATAAATATTTGAGAATTGATGAAAGATCGACAATAAAACATGAAAAAATGCAAACAAAACTCAGAAATATTTTAGAAGTCTAAAATTAATACTGAAAACAGTCCTAACATCTAGGAATAAAGTCCAGACTATAAACCAGTTTAGTCTTCTTGTTTTAACTGACAACTTTGGGTGACTGACTTGCCCCAAAACGTATTGGAACAGTTGAACAGGAAAACAAGAAAAATGCTCCACACTTATCAAATGAGATATAATAATCAGTGCATTCCAAGATTATATATTCCTAGTTCTGAAGGAGGTATGGGCCTCCTCTAAACTGATTACATGTTTAGATCTGCAAGGGTAGGACTGCAGACATATCTGCTGATCTCCTCAGATTCAAACATAGTGAAAGTTTTTGAAACATGAAGAGAACATATTTAAGATGGCTTCTCTGCTTACTTTAGCAGAAATAGATTGGTGTCAAGCAAGAATGGAAACCAAACCAGAAGTAGACAAAAATCAGCCAGCAATTGAATGTGCCAAAAATCAAAATAAATAATATATGGAGAATGATCAGATAGGAAGGCAACAAATGTAGAAAAGGCATACATATAGTTGCAAATATAGTTTGCAAAAGCCATTGAACATGTGGGAAAATAGACAAATGCAGGTTCTGTAAAACAGAACTGCAAACAGTCACACATCTTGTTGCTAGGTGTGATACACTACTGGTAGAGGGTCTGTATACTGAAAGGCATAATAATATGGCAAGAGTGTTGCACTGGGGAGTGTGTAAACATTACAATACTGAAGTAGCTAAGAAGCATGGGAAACATGAGCCACAGAACATTATAGAGAATGATGAAGTGTACATAAAATGGGATTGTCCTTTACAAACAGTTAAAAAAATTGATGCAAGAAAACCAGATATAGTAGTCCATGAAAAGAAAACAAAACTAGCATTGATCACCAAAGTTGCTACACCCAATGATTACATTGCTTTATGTATAGAGAGACACAAAGTTATAAAATACCAAGATTTGCAGTCAGAAATAAGAAGAATGTGGAAGGATACCCAGATAGTTCCAATAGTAGTAGGATCAGTGGATCTCATAAAAAAAGAATTTACAGTCTTATTTAGATATGCTACTGATACATGTAACTCTACATGAATTGCAGAAGAATTCATTGGGCACATTGTGGGTGCTGTGAAGAGTACTTTTGGCTAACATGAAGGAGTGAAACAATACCAATTTCATGACATTTAATCCTGCTTTGATTTAGGAATGGAGTCAATTCCCGTCATGGTATTAGAAACCCAAAAGAGGTGGAGAAATTAAAAAGTGAATATCAGTGAGGCACTAATGCTGGTGTTATTATTGGGGCACTAATGGTGAATATTTACTCTCAGCAGCAATACAATACAGGGGTGTAAATCATTTTATGGTGTATGATCTACAGTTTTCATTTTCACTGAAGTCTAACTTTGACACATTTACTATAATATTTTCTTCTTGAATGATAATTTTCTAGTGGTATCAGCAGCCATGTGAACATTCCTAGGGGTTCTAGTCTACTATGAGGGGGCATAAATAAATAGCATTTGTTAAGTAGGTGAACAATTGGACACACACACACACACACACACACACACACACACACACACACACACACACACACACACACACACACACACACACACACACACAGTCCCTTTACAGTTGCAACCCAGAACCAATGTCAGATTAAGTGATCTCCTCAAAGTGAAATAGTAGGCAAATTGAGGATATGCATATCAAACCCATAAATCCTACTTAGTTTTAAACCTTTGGACAAATTGCCAAGCTATCCAAATAAAAACAAACAAAAAAAAAAAACAATCACATACAGCAAGCAGTCAAGAAGGTGTCACTGATGTCTTAAGGTGCTTGCATGATGAAATAACAACCAAAGATGGCAAACTGTGATTCCTGGCATACTGCCTCTTTAATCAGTGTCACCTCTTACCACAGCTGTTAGCTGCTAATGTTATGGGTAATTCTTAAGCAGATAGATTGCAGCCAGGGAAGGTTAGATGCAACCATTAAATAAATACTCTGTACACATATTGTCCTTGCAATCTGGATAGCAGACAATGACTGCAGGGATGGCTGCATAAACAGGACAACATAGGAGTGATATGGTGGTAATTGGTAGGCCACAGAAGGTGTGTAGCATTTCAGCTGCCGCTCTTCCAGTCCATTGCACTGTAGAAGCATCCAAAGTATCTGTGCAGTTGGAAGACTCTGCTCCACAGTAACATACTGCAAAGGTGTTCTCCTTCTCCTGAAATAATATAACAGGAAATTAGAAAGGGCATAGAAATGGTGATCCTCAGAAGTGCAGAACTATGTGTGCACATCTGAGATAATGAATGGAAAATTCATAATCACAGCACCTTTGCTTTAAAGTACACTTATCTTGGAGTTTGTATATTTTATTAACAATAGTTCAGGAAGGGTAAGGGGCAAATTTCTCAGCAAAAACATTTTAAAGATTTAACAGTGAGGACTGGAATTTGTTGCTTTTTTGACATTGCACTTTAGCATTTGAAGTGTCAATGTTCCTAATTTTGGTGCTTGCATTTCCTGTCATTGTAAGTCAAAGACCTTTCAGCAGTGTAAGGGGCTGTCACCCTTAGAGAAATGTGGTACTGATATATTTATCTTGGCATGGAGATTATCATAATTAGGGGTGGTCAGTGGGAGGATTGCTGTTTATTTACAATGTGATTGAAATTTAACAAGGTATGAGGTGATAAAGGATAGTATTTGATTCTGCTACTGCTGAAGATATTGTAGTGACAGGAAGGATCACAATTTATTTAAGGGGACATGATGACTGGAAACACATGGGGCAGAGTGGCAGGCAGTCTCTTGGGTCTGCGTAGTCTTGTGATTTTAGACATGACATGTAGAGCAATATGGGATAAGGAGCACTATTACTAAAACAACTTGAAGCTGAAACAAGGGAGAGGTAGCTGAAAGTGTCTAAAATGAGCATGACAGGATCTCATAATGGGGCAGAATGAGAATGAGATTCTTAACAAACACATGTGAGGACTGACAGCAGCTGGTAGTGTAGAATTTCAGAATTAGCATGAATGGGAAACAGGCCATGTGAGAAATCACGTTATGGATTTCTCTGTAACACTGTGCTGAAAATCTTACTGCACATCCTGGCTGGTGTGACTGAGACCTCCAGCATACTGTCAGGACAGACTGTTAATCTATGCCCACAAAGCTATGTACCTTGGCCTTTCCAGGATTACGTTTCATAGTTCATACTAGACTAAGTGCCCCTGTCGCCTATTTTAAGGCCAAGCTAATTTTCCTTGGTGAGGATCAAACCCTGCACTTCTTGTCTGTGAGGTAAACACCTTAAGCATTATGCCACCACCCCATAACATTAGGTAATCAGTCTACAGACTAGTAAACACTTAAACAATAACTAGATATGGACCAATGTGGAGAATCACATCCTGCATCTTCTGTCTTTGAGGTAAGCACCTTAACCATTAAGCCAGCCATCAGCTAAAAATGACTTTAACACTGGTTCAAAAATATCAAAATGTGGTTCTCCCTGTACCCTAGGGATTAACAAAAGCAATGTATATATGGGATTAATAACTATTTGTGCTGTGATAATTGTATCTTATAACTAAAAACGTGCATGTAAAGCCATGCAATATATGCAACTGATTCATTGAGGGGATTCAAGTGTTCCAAATCTAGGGCTTCTGAAGACATGGTGACATTTCACTTTTAATGATCCTTAGGGATGCTTTTAGGCCTTTAAAGCCAAACCCATTAGGTATATGCATATGTTTCACCTTTGTTACATACTTGTCAGTGCAACATAAATGATTAGTTTTTCATTTTTCTTTTAACTTTTTAAAGTTCTTAATGATGCATTCTGGCCTTTAAAGCCAAACCTTCTAGCTATAGACATAATGTGTTTTGCCCTTTTTATAGTCTCATCAGTACAGCATGAGTGGTTAGTTTAGCCATTGTCTTGAAAATCTCAGTTTATAAAACAGCTTGATGTCTTTAACATCAGGGTGACTGCAAAATATCCAAAACAGCAATCAAGACCAGTAGTTAAAAGCTCACACAGAAAAGACCTGTGTAAACCAGAGTCCTCACTGTGTAATACATTAAACCCCCTTTGAAGGAGACCCATGGGACATGGTCATTGAGTATTTCTTTGGATATCAGTACTTTGGAAAATAATAAGACTGGCTCTCTAGCTGTAGATTTATCATTAGACTTAAGAAGGGAAATTATCTGTAGAGTCCAAAATAAAAAATGAACTTAAATCCATTGTAGGATTTTTACCAGTGGTCCAACAATAATTTGCAATACATTCAAATGGCACCTCAGTAATGGACATTGAAAGCAAAGAATTTTACAGCCATGTGACTGGCTGTCTTCAGGCACAGAAGTTCTGAATTTCTCTTATTTGCTGCACAATTTCTTTTCTATCCTTACCAGCTCTGTATAATAAATGTGTTAGTAACTCAAAGCTAAAGTACACAAATAAATAACAAAGAGTTTTACCTTTTTAGTTTTGAGTTAAGAGTGATGCTGCAGTGGTGCAATGGTTGTGTTGTTGCTTCACAGCAAGAGATTCTCCAGTTCAATTCTTAGCAGGGAGTCTGCCTGTCCTCCCTGTGTTCATGTGTGTTTCCTCAAGGTGCTCTGGTTTCCTCCCATGTTACAAAGACATGCATCTGGAGCATTTCTCCCTGGGCTTCTGCTGAAAATTGGTTTCATTCCAAGTTGAACTTTCACAGCAAACAAATAAGAAATAAATAAACAGCTCTTGGGGACTGCCTTTACAAATTTTTATATTACTCTTAAAGAAGAAAGGAAAACTTTATATTTTATGCATTTTTATTAGTTTTATGCACACAGAATTTTGACGTCACATAGCTTTTAACAAATTAATGTATTTTAAAATATTATATGCTCTCATGATTTTTGCTTAGAGCTACACTTGAACACTTGACAATATATCTTTTTAAAACATAGACCATCTGGCCTAAGAATCTATCCTTTGATCTTGTTACATTTAGTACCAGTATGCACTACTTTGCAACAACTCTTTTTTTCAGCCCGAGAAGACCAGAACTTACATAGGATTTTTGACACTTTTTTTTTTTTTAT
>NC_056729.1:436526844-436547928 GCF_019279795.1 Protopterus annectens | reverse complement strand
TGTGTGTGTGTGTGTGTGTGTGTGTGTGTGTGTGTGTGTGTGTGTGTGTGTGTGTGTGTAAGTGTTTGTATGTGTGTGTGTGTGTGTTTGTGTGTGTGTGCTGTCCAAGTGTTTTTATAAAGTACCTGGAAAGGACCTTTTCACTTTGGACTCAGTTTTTTGGGGGGAAAATATTAACATAAACCCAATTACTGGACTGCAGTTGGTGACAGGGCTGGTCAGGAGGTTGAGGAAGAGCCTTCCACACAATTTTGTGATACTGTACAAGAAATTAATATTTTTTGCAGTAAGACAATATAGAATTATTCATTAGAGTTAACGTTTTATTTGACACAGGGAGAGTAGCTGGAAGGACCATAGGTCTTTTTATTAATGTTTTACAGGGACTCAATTGTTTTGTAGTGCTTAATATACTTTTTGTACTCATATTTGTTTCAGCACAGATTTTTGCAATTTTATTTTTTAAGATCTTATTAATCCTCTCTACTAATTCAGATGACTGCAGATGGTTGGGACAGTGAAGACTCAAGTTAGTATTAAAAAATGTTGCATGGTTTTTAGTCAAGGAATTATTAAAATGTGTTTTCTGGTCACTATTGATAGTACAAGGTACACCAAATTTAGGTATGAAATCAAATATCAATTTTTTAACAACTGTTACACAATCTGTTTTGTGACATGGGTAAGCTTTCACCCATGCAGAAAACATACAAACCACTACCAGTACATACTGTAAGTTATAAATGTTTGGCATTTGGACAAAGTTTACCTGTACATTAGCAAAAGGTCCCCAAGGTGGTGATAAGCATGCAGCCCTAAGACTTACATTTTTGCTAACATTATGCTCCAAGTATATTGCACTGTTATTTACATGCTGACATATCAAAGAAGAGACATAAGGGGCATACCAGCTTTGGATAATTTGATTAAATAAAGCTGTCTTACCTGCATGAGGTGGTAAATGATATTCCCTTACCAGGTAAGGCAGCAAGGAAGCAGGCACTACCAGTAGGCCATTTGGATGTTGCCATACCCATCAGCAGATTTATAGCACCCGTCCTTAAGCCACCTCTAAACTTTTTTCTATGATGCTTTATTTTAGAAAGCTGATATATTTTTAAATCAAATGCATTATCACTGCTAGAGCCATGCAATAACATTACAAGAACATTTGCATAAAGTTATTTTACAACTTGCTTTGCAACTTGATTTGCCAAATTATTTTCCTGTAAAACAGTATTTATACCCCTTTGATGGGCACAACATTTAACTAATGCTAAGTGTTTAGGTAGCAAAAGATCCTCTAATAAAGCATGTGTATATATATATATATATATATATATATATATATATATATACATATCTATACTGAATTTTTAATTTGAGTTTTGAAGTAGTTAAAAAACGTCTCTGCTTTCAAAATTGTCCAAAATTATGCACTACACTAAAGGCATAGTGACTATTAGTATATATATGTTGGTAACTTTGTCTTTGTATGACTCACAAGCCCTTTGCAGAGACACTAGCTCAGCTGTCTGAGCAGAATGAACAGCCTCTATTTTTTGTGAAGCAAAACCTCATTATTGGTGCAGATAGATATTTTTGTGACCAGATTTTCATTTTCATTTTGATTTTTTTTCACAGGAACCATTTACAAATCGATTTAGTTCAGCACTGGGAATAGGAGTGTTTTTAAGTCATTCCTAGGAGAACGTAGATAATTAGTCTCACACACACACACACACACACACACACACACACACACACACACACACACACACACACACACACACACACACACACACACAATTATACTCTTTACCATTCTCCACAGTAGGTAACAATGATGCAGAATTTAAAACAGTACAACATATGAGAGAAACAGATCAGAAAGAAGTTCATATTTAATTAGACATGCAGTTGAGAGGGGTTGAGTTTTCATTTTAAGTAAGAGAGATGATACAGAATGAGGGAAGGCTACTCTAAGATTATGCCTGAGCACCAGTGATTGTGCAAGATCGACTAGAATGGTGGCAGCAGCCACCGCCCCCTAACATGGTGGAAATCCCTTTGCAACAGAATCAAGTGCTGTAGTATAATAAGCTAATGGATGATAGTTATCCCCATGTTTTTGTGCAAGCACTCTCTTAGCAAATCCATTTCTTTCATGACATAATTGTGTGTGCATAAAGAGTTACAATTCTGTGAGACAGTATCAGTATCTTAGCTCCTCTTTGTAGCCTACCTGTGACTGATTTATAAGCTCATAGGTTCATAGGTAGGTACTAGGCTATCTGCTCGAAGGCATTTATAAGCATAGCCAGAATGTGTTGGCTTTCGCCGCAACCTTAGATTAGTTCCTTGTGCCTCTGTCCAGCAGAGCCACTGAAGTGATCCCCGAGGTAAACTTTCTATTTCCCATTCACTCGTCAAGATTTCTTTTGAAGAGTGTTAGCGAGCAGCTCTGCCTGATGTAGATTGGGATCTTGTTCCAAAGCATGGGAAGTCTCTGGGACAGGAAGCTATCCCTCCAGCACGTCCTATTTATTGTTGTGGTGAGATTTAGATCCCTAGAGCATGTGGCTCATGGGGATAAGGTTTTCTTTAGGTGGAGTATGTCTATCAATTCTGGGTTGGGCATGGCCTTGTATGTCAGGCAGAGATCACCTCAGAGTAGGCGGTATGCAACCAAGTACAGCTGAAATTTCTTCAGTCGAGCTGCATAGGGCATCTGTTTGAGGCCAGTGATCCTCTTGGTGAGGTACTTCTGTGGTCTTTCCAGCTGTTGCAGGTGTCTTGTAAGGTACATCCCAAATGGGGCATTGTACTCTATGATGGGTCTGATGAGTGATGAGTAGAGGGGTACAATGACCTCTTTTGATCTGGATGTGAACCCTTTTGTGATTAGGTGGGCCATGTAGAAGGATTTTCTAACCACTTTGGCAATGTGATTATCAAAGTTGAGATTACTATCTACTTGGTCCCCAGATCCCTTATTACGTCTTCCGTATTTAGAGGACTACCACCTATGTGGTAGTTTGTGGGTACTTTGTTTTTTCCAAAGGGGATGACTATGCACTTTTTGGCATTTAGCTTGAGGCCATGATTTTGACAGCAGGTATCCGGATTCAATAGACATCTGGATACAGAAAGTCTATCAGTATATTTGTTGGCACTTAATCTGTTATCAGTGATAGTCAACAAAACTGCTGCATTTATTAATTTGTTTGAGATTGCTTTTCGTGGTGTCTGCATTTTGTTTTAGTCAGCAAAACTGTTGCATTTATTAATTTTCTTGATATTTCTTGTCTTGGTGTATGCATTTTGTTTTAATTAACAAAACTGCTGCATTTATTAATTTGCTTTAGGTTACTTTTCTTGGTGTCTGCATTTTGTTTTAGTTAACAAAACTTCTGCAATTATTAATTTGCTTGAGATTGCTTTTCTTGGTGTCTGCATTTTGTTTTCTGTTTTACTGATAGTTAACAAAACTGTAGTGCTATTTATTTTTTTTATAAACATTTTTGTAGTGTTTTCTGCCTAAAATACTATAGCTAGTAGCTGTAATAGTTTCCCACCTTCTCTCCCTATTGGTGCCTTGTTCTTATACTTGGTGGCTTTGTAGTTGCCTGCCCCTACTGTAAATTTGATCTGGGACACTCCTTCCAGTCTAGTGTCATTAGCACAGTCTACCTAATACAGAGAGAACATTTCAGAAGGCCAATCCACTTAGGTTCTTCACCTTGATTTATCTTCTGTTCCTCCTTTCTCTGTTTCCACTTTACAAAAAAAAACTTTGCTAGAATCTCCTTGTGTTCTGACTGAGTGTGCTTCTCAAACAATAGAGAGCTGATAAGTATATTTTTTGGCACTTTTTAACTGTTCAGATTTGAATAAAACAATAATTGAATTCAGTTCAGAATACAGTTTGAATAAATTGCATTTATTTAAACTGTATGTGCTTTAATATTGCTACACACTCAAGTGTGCTAGCCTGCACTGCACATGAATTGCTTTTAGTGCTGTTTTAGTTGCTTTTCGTAAAAAAAATTCTAAGCTTGTTTCCTGCCTTTCTTGTAACTAGTCTAGTCCAGATACAGATTTGCTGTACCCAGGACTTTTTGTAACCTTCTGAGCCCCCCAAGCCTTTCTGTGTTGGAGGGAAGCCTTCTAGCATATCAGCGGGAGTGGTAAGCACTAGCTAGCCTATCTGCCATAAGAGGAGTGGTTTCTGGCCCAGAAAATGTAGTTTATTGGCTGTTTGGGCAGTCTTTCCATTTCTTTTAACTTTCTGGTTTAAAAGCCTGTATTTGCACTTGTTTCCCACCTTTCCTATCACTAATCTAGTCCAGATACATATTTGCTGTATCTAGGACAGTTTGTGAGCATCTGAGCACCCCAAGCCTTTCTGTGTTGGAGGGAAGGCTTCTAGCTTATCAGTGGGAGTGGGAGGTACGAGGTAGCTTATCTACCACAAGACGAAACTGTAGTTTATTGGCCATCTGGGCAGTTTTTCTACCTCTTTCAATGTTCTGGTTTAAAAGCCCGCATTTAAACTTGTTTCCCATCATTTCTGTAACTAGTCTAGCCCAGATATGACTTGCTGTATCCAGGACTGTTTGTAAGCTTCTGAGTGGTGCCAAATACTCTGCTCTTCAATTTTTCCATTAGATCTGCTAGTTCTATCCTCTTCTGCACTTTTACTAGCTTATTAGTCTAGCACTTCACCAGATTTCTTGTAGCAATTATTGTAGCAAACAAAAGTGCTACCAGTACTAAACATTCTACAAGAAACAGCTCCAGTACTTATTATTAATGCCCACCCCTCCAGGCATGTCTAAAGGTCAGTTCCATGTGCTTTCTCCTATTAACCTGGTGAACTTGGGAATCCTGAGGCAATGTACCAACTGCCTCATGTACACTGACAACCCTCTCCTCTTACCTCCCAACATTCAGACTTCTGAGAGATGCACTTATATATCCAAATTGGAAGCCATGCACTCTCCAGCCAAGACCAAAATAGCTGGTCAAGAGGATAAGGTCAACACTTGCACCATACCACATGGAACACATAGCCCTCCAGAACACACACCAGCACTGCCTTCACATAAAACCACAAACCACACATCCACCTTTGCAGAGGCTCTCAATAAAAATCTAACCAAACAGTAGAGACCTCCAAGGCAGAAATGCACTCGACCACCACAACACAACACTAATCATGAGACACATAACTGTCCTAAACAGTGTGCCACTCAACCAAAGCCCCTAAGACAAAACAGCATGCCCAACACACTAATCATAGGTGACTCACTAGTGAGGCACACTGATGTCCCACTCACTAGGTTGAATAAGGAGAAAGTATCAGTCAGCTGCATGTCAGGTGCCAGGATCCACCACATAATGCACACACTCAGGCCCCTCAACAACAGGTACAAATATGACTCTGTTGTTGTACATGTGGGTGTGAATGACCTGAGATGTACCTCCCTGGACTACATGAAAAGAGACACGGATGAGCTCTCAGATTATGTATTCCAAGCAGGTATGACCCTAGCCCTGAGCAGCATCCTACCATCACCCAGAATGATACAACAGTGCAAGCAGAAAATGATTGATTTCAACAATTGGCTAAATTTCTGGTGTCATTCTAAGGGGATCCAGTATCTGTCTGCTTGGGATGACATGACTGACAGACCTTGATGCTTTGCCAGAGATGGCCTGAATCTCTGGCAAAGCATCAATGTCTGTCAATAATGTCATAGATGCTTTGCCAGAGATGGCCTCCATCTGTCACCCCTGGGCTTCCACTCAGGGTCATGCTGCTCAATGCCAGAAGTCAAAATTTCAAAATGCACTCACTTGAAACACTCCTTAAAATGGAGAACATCGACATTTGTGCTGTAACAGAGACCTGGTTTGAAGCAGTAGAAAGCACCCCTGCACTACCAGGCTATAACTCATGCGACACCTTTTGGCCTCAGAACTTAGACCAAAGCTCCAAAGGCAGTGGTGTTTCCTTATTCATAAAATATGCTCACACCTCCAGACTGGTAGCCCAACATAACACATCAGAGATACTTCAGGTGCAGCTAACATTGGGTAAGACAGCGATTCGGGTCATAGCCTGCTATAGGTACCCAACCATGTCCCAAGACTCACACTCCATGTTCCTAAGCACCCTGGAGAATATTAGGGTCAAACTTAACACACTCATACTGGGCAACTTCAACTACCCTCCATTAACTGTGAAAACTACTAATGTACCAATACACTTGCCCAACATTTCCTGGAATTCATTAATTCCAATGCCCTGGACCAGCTCATTCTTACCCCCACTAGAGGTAGCAACATCCTTGACCTGGTCATTACTAACATGGATGACTGTTGATTTACACCAATAGTTAACACCTCCCTGGTTAGATCTGACCACAAACTAATCACCTTGGAAATCCACATCCCTCCCACCCCTCCCTCGCAAATGTAACCACCACGAAAAACTTCTCCAAAGCTAACTTTGGGGTCCTAAAAACAGAGGTGGCTAGCTTCATGCAAATGGTGGATAGCTGCATGACCGTCAAATCATACACCAGTGCATTGTACAAACGCGTACACAAATGCATGGATCTCGGCATACCTAATAGCACCAAGATGCTCTCCTCCAAAAAAAGTAAGCCAACCTGCTGGTCCCCTGCTATAAACAAACTCTACAACAGAAGGAGGAAACTGATGCGAAATAAGGTAAAGTCCCAAGACTGGAAAAACTCCCTTATCAGCATCAACAAAAATTTGAGATCCCTGATCAAATCCTCTAAAGCTAGCTATGAAAACATAATTGCAGAAGATAGTAAAGACAACCACAAGGCCTTCTATAGTTATATAAAGAATCTCCATGGCACTACCCAGATTTTCTCTGAGCTACTGCACAATGGTACCTCCTATACCTAGCCAACAGATATTGTCAATATACTGGCCAACAGATTCAGTGCCAACTTTACCCTCACCCCCCCAAAGGACCAATCACAATACCAGTAGATTGCCAAGTACCCAGTATTACTGCTGAAGAGGTTAAAACAGCACTGTCCAAGGCAAAGAATACAGCTTCTATGGTACCTGACAATATCCCTGGCTGTGTTCTACATGAACTACAGAGTGAACTGGCACCTCATCTGTGTGTATTGTTCATTCACAGCCTCATCTCAGGCTTTGTCCCCACCAAATGGCGCACTGCTACAGTCATCCCTCTCCACAAAGAAAGAGCCACTATAGACCCTGGGAAGTATTGCCCCATTTGCCTAACAAGTCTGATATGCAAAGCTATGGAACACATCATCATAGACCTAATAAACAAGGATATAGGGAATCTCCAAACTCTAGATCCCATACAGTTGGTTTTGTGAAGGGTAGATCATGCCTGTTCAACCTGGTTGACTTCTTTGAGTCACTCACCAGAGCTGTGGATGAAGGCAAGGTGGTTCATACAGCCTACCTTGATCTGGCCAAGGTCTTTGATACCATTCCCCACTCAGGAATCATAGAAAAACTTACTAAGCTAGGCATCAACCCCTATATCACTAGGTGGGTTGCAAACTGGCTCACAAATAGAACCTACAGTGTGAAAGTAGCTGACTCCAAGTCAGACTGCTGACAAGTCACAAGTGAAGTCCCACACGGTTTGGTCCTGGGTCACCTCCTGTTTGGTATCTATTTCTCTGAAGTCCAGGCTAACATGAAGAGACTCTGGCTGACAAAGTCTGCAGATGATTGCAAGTTGGGAGCTATTATTAACTCCACAAGTGATGTTGACATCCTACAGAAAGGCCTCACTGAGGCCAATGACTGGTGTGAGAACCATGGCCTTAAACTCAATGCCAAAATATGTGTCATCATCCCCTTTGGGAAAAACCCATTTCCCATGAATTACCACATTGATGGTAGTCCACTAAACACAGAAGGCATTATAAGAGATCCGAGAACACAGGTTGACAGCAACCTCTTTTTTGACCACCACATTGCCACTGTGGTCAGAAAGTCCTTCTATGTGGCACATCTCATTACTAAGAGTTTTGCATCCAGGAAGAAGGAGGTAATTGTCTCCCTCTACTCTTTCCTCATTAGGTCAGTCATTGAGTACAATGCCCCATTTGGCATGTACCTCACTAGACACCTGTAACAACTGGAGAGGCCACAAAAGTACCTCACAAAGATGATCCTAGGCCTTAAACACTTGTCTTATATGGACAGACTAAAAAAACTCCAACTGTTCTCTGTCTCATATTGCCTACTTAGAGGTGATCTCTGCTTGACTTACCCAACTCTGTTAGAAATGTTACATCTAAAGAAACCCTAATCTCTCTGTACCACATGCTCCAGTGACCTCAACCTCATTACCAGAATCAACAGAACATGTTGGAGAGACAGGTTCATAACCCAGAGACTGCCCAATCTATGGAATAAACTTCCCATACATGTCAGACAGAGCACCTCACTGGCCCTCTTCAAAAAAAATCTTGATGACTGGATGGGAAATAGAAAATTCACCCCAGTGATCACTCCAGTGGCTCTACTTGACAGAGACACTGGGAACTAAGGTCTGGTGGCATGATGCCAGGATAATCCTATGGGCTAGGCTTGTAAAGGCTCTAGGGCCATTAGTCTAGTACACACCTATGAACCTATGAACATCTTTTCATAATTTGTTAACCCTAAAGCTGAGGTAGTAGCTAAAGCTTACTTTAAACTTTGAAATAAAATTTTCTCTTTACTATCCCAAGGGACGGGCTTTGGTGTATTTTGTTTTAAATGATTTGTCAAAGGTTTAGGAATTTTTGCATAGTTAGAAATCTACTGTCTGCAATATCTTGTCATACTTAAGAAAGATCTAAGCTGGCACTGAGTAGTTGGACATAGAGCTTTAGCTATTGCCTCAAAATGAGATGGTAACATCTGCCCTGAGATATCAAATGGCCAAGATAAGGTACCTGAGGTAACCAGAACTGTAATTTTATTTCTTGATACCTTGTGTCCTTTTTTTGCAAGGATTGTTAAAAGATATAGGGTATTTTGATAACAATGCTAAAAAGAATCAAATGCTATTAGTAAATGATTTACATATTGCACTAACACAGACCCACCTGGAAATGTCATATCTTTCAAATCTTTTTTTTTAGAATTTGAGAAAATAATGAAGGAGATTTAGGATATCCTTGTGGCAACTGTGTCCATGTATTCTGCTGTCCTTTATAAGTAAAAGCAAACAAAAAATTACTTTTAGGGTAAAAAGGTATAGAAAAGAATGCTGAACACAGATCTATCACAGAAAAATATTTTGCTGTAGGTGGTATGCAACTCACTATTGTTGCTAGATTTGGAACCACAGGAAAGGTTGGTAATACTGCATTGTTTACAGCCTTCAAATCTTACACAAACCTATAAGTATCCTTTTTTGACTTTTTCACATAGCTGTGTTATAAGGGCTTTTACCTGGCACTATTATTTCTTGTTGTATCAAGGACTGAATTACATGTTTGATTTCCTGCTCTGCTTCTGGTTTCAGTGGATACTGCAGATCTTTAGGGAGAGATTTTGATGGATTTCATTTTATTTTTGCTGGTTTTTCATATTTTAATATACCTACTTTATTAGCATGTTTAACCTATAAGTCAGCAGGTACCTGCTGCAGCAGTTTTTTAGTTGTGTGTATGCCTTTAAAAGGTTGTTTCTCAGGTTTTGCTAAAACTGCTAATACTTTTCCTTTTATTTTGTTGGAACATCCAAATACACCCCTTTGGGTGTAGAGTAAATGGTACAACTCAGTTTGCATAACAGGTCTTTCCATAGCAAATTTACTGGTGTAGTAGTACTTGAAAGAAAATAATGCCTTTCTTTAATTAGTCCTAAAGAAATGGGTATAAGTTCTGAAACAGGATACGTAACCATAGCATTTGTTACTCCCAACTGCCTTTGTTTTTATACTGGTATCTGACTATCTGAGGTAACTTTTAATACAGCTCCAGTGTCTACCAGGAAAGGAATTTTCTTTGAATTCATTTTTACCCTAGCATAGGGTCCCATTTGATCTACTGGTAACAAAGGATCTAGATTTATTTTTGCTTCATTATCCTGTTTATAGTCAGTACATTGATTTTTGACTTCTTTCAATGTGAGGAGGCAGTGGAGGAAATGCAGCATTATTATAATTTGGCTGGCATTTAGTCCAAGCATTTTAGATTTTTTTGTATTTACTTGTGTGGGCATTTTCCTCTCCAATGTCCTGCTTCACCACAATTGAAGCAAGTTTCATCAGATGAGGTAGGAGGGGCAGCTCACTGTTACCAACCAGCTGCACCTTGTTCCACTCAACCAACACTCTTACTAAATTCCCTATCATTTTTTTTCCATTCCCCTGCCTCTACTTTGTCCCCTTGGGGCTTTTAGCTGCTTTATTTGCAAAGTTAACAGCTTATCCTGACTATTGTTTTTGCAGCACTTAATAAGGGCTCCAAGTCCTTTCCCTGCCAGTCTATAAGCACTTGCTTTATTTGATTTTGTACAGGGGCTTGCAGACCCTGTACAAAAGCAACTACAATAGCTGGCTTAGTTTGTTTTTCTGGATCTGGTATTTCTAAATGTCTAGCAAATACTGCTTTAAGATGACTCAAATAATCTGCAGGGGGCTTTCCCCTTTATTTTGCTTGCATACCTGTATCTTAGACCAGTCTGTCCTAACTTGACACACTTCTGGAATTTTATTTAACAATGCTGTCCTTCTGTCTATTAGTGCATTCCCTGTGAGAGTAAAATCTGTTATTTTAGCCAATTCAAGTAACTGTTTTTTTTTTGTTTGTTTGTTTTTTTATCTGAAGTAACTACCCAAAGCAGCTGGCTTAAATCTGACAAAGTAGGGTTGTAACATTTTATTATAGTTTTTAATTATTCCTTGAAACTTAATGGATCTTTTCTAATATTTGGAAAACATTTAGACATAGTATACAGATCAGCAGGGGTCCAAGGGTGATGAACAAGCTCTGTGTTATTAGCCCCAACATTTCTCTAAGCGGTACCTAAAGATACTTCCCAGAGGCCATAGCCTCTTGTTCTACCCTATTATGTGAGTGTGTGTTATGACCTACAGGAGTGTGAAATACCAGTGCTCCTGTTGGAGAGGTAGAAGCTTGTTGTAAATTATAGGAAGAAGAAACCCCCTCAACTGCAGATGCCTGTTCTGAGAATGACAGTTAAACAGGATAACTTGGTTGAGATGTAACAGTACCATGCTGACCTGGTGCCCAATGGACTATTGTCCAAAATGCAGGGGTCTGAGAAACAGTAGAATCTTGTACAGGAGACACCAGTGCCAGTATATATGGAGGTGGGGTGCAGTAGTTACTGGAGGATTATCATCCTCTTTAGAAATTTCTACTTTTTGCCTATCCCCAGTGTTTTAAACCTGCCAAGACAGGATAATGGGATCCTATTTTACTGGTCTGTACTGCATTCTTAACTTCTTTTACCTGTTGTAGCAACGTCTTATTAGCATCCTGTAATCCCATTAATGTTGACTCCTTTTCCCTTTTAAGAGCTTCAGTATACCAAGAATAAAATACTGCCATTTGTTCCCCACTCACTTTGTTTTTCTTTCTTTTTTTTTTTTTAAATACCCTTCAATTTTACTAATTTATCCTTATCATACGTTTCATTTAATGGGGATAACTCACCAGGGCAATTTTAGTAAGCTGAAACCACTCATTCAAATACTTACAGCATTTTTAATCGTAGTCCATAAAATATGCAGGTGTTCCCTTTACAGGGATTTGATTCTGTTTGGTTAACTTTGTTCTTATTTTCCCTATTACGACTTACCTTGTAGATTCTGGATTCTGGTAATTCAGAGGAAGAAGAGAAAAAATGACTGCATCAATTCACACACCATTCAGGGGTTGGAAGGTTAGGTATTCTGCAATGACAGAGGAAAGAGTTTGATCACCTTTTCCCACAGCACCCATTTGCTTTTGTCCTCTCACAAGCTCAAAATTTATAGCTCCAGCATTGTGATCGAATTAATGGGATGGATAGGTACTGTGTCCAGAACTGACCACTTTATTAAACCCTCTGAGAGTACTTTCACATAGTCTCATCTATGTCCCAATGTACTATGGACTCATGAACTTGATTTACCAGCACACACACCTATGTCCCAACATGCTATAGGGTCAAGAACTTGTTTTATCAACACACACACACCTATGTCCCAACATGTTATAGGTTCATGAACTTGATTTAACAATACACACATACACACACACACACACACACACACACACACACACACACACACACACACACACACACACATGCACCTATGTCCCAGCATGCTATAGGCTCATAAACTTGATTTAACTTTAACTTGTTTCTTTTTTTCTCTATCTCTTTTCAATTATACATCAAACAACACCTAACATTTCTCATGCATTTTAGTTTTAGTTTTAAGGGTACCACCCTCAAGAAAAGACACCTCCTTGTGTTAATATTTCCTTTTTATTGTATGCACATACACATTAATAAACTTTGTCTTATTTTTTGTGGTGGTCCTCCCACTATTACATGTACCTAACAAGTACATTTCTATGAGGTTCTGCCACTATTACTTTACATATACCTAACAAGCAAACTAAGTCATTCAACAAAACAGTTAATACACTCATTCTACTTTTTTATTTTAACTACAATTATCTAAAGAGAGCTAGAGAAAAAGAACATTTTCCACAAATCCATTTTCCCCATTTTTAGTCTAGTATGTTTGCGTACTCTGAATAGTTAAATATCCAAATCTCTCTATACAAAACAGTGTGGAATTTATAGAAGAATTTTCTATACTGGGCCCTTGTAATTTATTCCACACTGCCCTGTAGCAATACCAAAGTTCAAATTCAATTTACAGCACAAATGTAAAATAAAAAAGAGTTTTAGCTTTTTAGTTTTGTTTGAGTCAAAAGTAATGCTTTAGGATGTGCAAAGTACTGGTTTATTCTATAAACAGTGCTGGGAGAGTACATTTACAAAATGTTAGATTAGTCTTAAAGAACAAAGGAAAACTTTATATTTTATGCATTTTGTTATTAATTTTATGCATGCAGAATTGAATTATGATGTCACATAACTTTTAACAAATTAATGTATTTTAAAATATTATATGCTCTTGTGATTTTTGCTTAGAGCTTTATGTGAATACTTGACAATATACCTTTTTAAAACCTAGATCATCTGGCCTAAGAATCTATCATTTGACCTTGTTACATTTAGTACTGTACCAATGCACATTATCTTTACAGACATTTTTTGCAATTACTCCTTTTTCAGCCTGAGAAGGACAGAACTTACAAAAGATTTTTTAACACATTTTTTCATTAGCATTCTTAAAACAGACTCTTTTAAACATAGTAACATCTTTTAAATTCTTTAGCACTTAGTTTGCCATTAATTGTCTGTCAGTACACTGTAATTTGGTAATAAAGAGAATGCAGTTCTAACTCACTTGAAATATAAGGCTACAACTTATGTGACTTTATTGATTTATTTATTTATTTGACATTTCTTTATTTATTTGACATTTGTTAACCGGATTAGTCTGACTGGGCAAGATGCCCTTTTTCAGCAGAGACCTGAGGAGAAAAGCTCCATTACAAAATTTAGCAATACAGTGAATAATACAAAAATTAAAGGAAAGTGTGATTAGTCATTATACAGCGCTTCTAAAAAATACATAATACAAAGAAAAGACATATAAGTTAATCATAGGAACATTTTACATTAAATATGAAAGTCAAAGATTTAAATAATTTGTGACATAAGAGAATTCAGAAAGAACAGTCATTGCATTATAGAGCATTGGGAGGAGTCAGGAACTGTAGGAGAAGCTGAGGAGAAGATTGAAGGGAAATTAGTGGTGAAAGAAGATTGAATGGGGGAAGGTAGAGGTGCAGGCAGAAATATCAGAAATTAGAGTTAAATACATAGTTGAAGTAAAAAAGAAAAGGGGGCCTTAGCCATTGTGAAACTATATTTTTTATAATCATGCATCTATTTTACCTTTTTATTTTCACATACACATATTATAAACATGTTACTGATGCATTTCTGAAGAAACTGCAAGTTAATATGCATTTTGTGAAGAATAATCATGAGACAACACATTGTTTCATAACACTACGAAGTGGGTACATTTGGTTCATCCTCTTCCTCTACAATTCTGGGTATATTTTCCTTGCTGTTAATAGTGCCAAGGGGTACTCATCAAAACCTTGTTAAGGACACTTTGAGTGCTAAGATTGGGTATTGTGCTACAAGCTAACAGTGGACAGTGCTGGCCATCAAACAACAGAGACAGCAAGTACAACAGCATGTAAAAACTATTAAAACTTCATTCTGCCGCATTCACAAACAAAAAGTGAACATACTAAAGTGTCTAACAACTTTTAAAAGTTATTTTACCTTCTCCCAGGTAGGGTAGAGGTGGATGTCTCAACTATCCCTGATTATACATCATATTTTTGCCTTGTTACTTATATATATATATATTTTAAGTAAAGTAGAGCAATATTTTAAAAAGTCCCTGATATAACCTTTTGTCCTCCTCCCCTTCATTATTTCTGGATTTTTCCGGAATTCTTTACCAAACAAGTTAAGAGGTATTTGGTATCTATTTGACATGCTTGTTAAGTGCTTTATCAGTTTTCAAAGCCAATAAAAACTTTATAATCCTACACTTTCTTTTACTTTTTTCTTTCTCTCTACAACTTATAGCACACAGAGCAGTTAAATATCCATGCACTGCAAAGAATGATGATTTTGTCTACAATTATAACCCTCTCGATGTGCAGGCCAGGATTTACTTTTCTACCATCTCTTAAGGGGAATTGTTGCCATTAATGTCTTGAACACATAATAAGCTGGTTGTGATCATGGACCTAATCATAACCCTTTGTATTAAATGCAACAGAAGAGTAATCCATGAGTTTAATAGATTAGTTTTCTGCATATTCACTCAGTGAACAAAAATTATTTTTATTTTGAAAATAAATGTTTAATCAATACACACAGCACCATCCAGTGTGTCAACCAGTGGCAGCCAAAAATCCAAACACGTAGTAAATGTCATGACAGAGATTATTATTTGAACAGGTAATGGGTAAAATGATCATATCCCGATACACCCCGTCCTCAGAAATAGGAGTCTGTTCAAATAATAATCTCTGTAGACTGTCTACTGCATTTTTATAACAATGTCATTTAGTTGTTTTTAAGTGATATAAGTACATATGTTTTTTACTTATTGTATTTTGGTGTAATGCCATTTTGACATTGCAAAGTATTGTGGTAGTATTTATATATTTTAAAGACAACTTCCTCATGTATTATGAATGTGGTATGGTTTATAATATGTAATGGAGAGTAAGGGGTTAAACTAGTTAGCTAGTTGGGTTTACTGATTGAGTGCACTGATAGGTTATGAACTAGAAAGCATTAGTCTAAAATGGAATGGCAATGCATTGTTTTTTTGTGAAGGTCTGAGGAAGTGGTGTTTTTGACCACAAAAGCGCTAACCATTTTTATTGCTGTCTTATGAATTAAAAATTGCCATTGGACATTTACTACGTGTCTGGATTTTTGGCTGCCACTGGTTGACACACTGGATGGTGCTGTGTGCTTTGCTTTGTTCTTTGTTTCCAGTGTTTCATTAACATGAGCAATCACTTGGATATTGTATAGTTGTATTCAAATTTTTAATCCAAGATGTTCATGTCTAACTTCAATTTATATTACTATTCTCACATATATTCAAGTTCAGCTTAGTATGTTTTAAACAAAATGAGTACAATTGAGTAAGAGCACTATTATTACATGTACAAATCTCTTTTTATAAAATGTATTTACCTCGATATGTTAAACACCACGAATCACCCAGTAAAAAATAAACTGTCAGACATCCTGATTGCTATTGCATGAATAATCATTACAAACAAATAAAATAAGAAATAAGGAAGATGATAAGAAAGTACAGAGAACAAAAAAAATATATAGGTACGTATATATACATATACAGACACTCAGAAATCCTTTATAAACAATTTTGTTGCAAATATTCTTATCTCTCCTATATTTCCTGCTCTCATCACCTTCCTCTCACTTTTCTAATCTTATTAAGAATTTTTTCTAATTAGTCTTAACTGTGTAAAACTTGATTCTGGTAGTGACTGCATAATGGTGTACAAACAACATGTTAATAAAGTAAAACAAGAAATGGAGGAACAAATATTAATAAGTCTGGAATTATAAAGCACTGAATATTGTAAGGGAAAGGGCCACTACACTAAAAAATAAAATCGTGGCTTGCAATTAAAAGAACAAAGACGATGATAATGATTTAATGATTATGACACTGAACATGAGTTATCCAATATATGTAAAATGTCAGATATGATAATATTATAAAAAATGGAAGTAGTGGATGAGATCTTTAGAATGAATAAGAGAAAACTTTATTTTCAGAATTAACTACACCCATGAGAAATTCTTTAAAACATGAACTTTTACAGAACTTAGCCTAAACTAGTCTGACCATCTTGAAATAATGATTTCAAACAAAACCAATGAAAAAGTATGAATGCACTCATGTTCACATTTGGTTATTCATACATTGATATGTAAAAAATATATGCTATCTATGTGCTCAGTATCAACCCCCTATTTCCCATTTTGTACATTGGGTTCAGGTGTTACATCAGCAGTGACCATCACCTAGAGCCAATGTTCACACCACCAAGTGGTTTAGTTGAAATCAATGCAATTTTACAAGACCTGCATTTAAAGTTGTCTGTCCTGGTATTCAGGTTCAGATTTCATCCGGTAATGCTGAGTTTAGTTCCTTCCACTACACCTTGAATACTGTATTGCTCAAAGCAGGTCACTTAACTTGATTGTGCTCCAGGGTCACCATTATAAAAGTGCACTTGCACCAAGAATTACTATGTAGTTAATAAATGATTCCATATATATATATATATATATATATATATATATATATATATATATATATATATATATATATATATACACACACACACACACACACACACACACACACACACATATATAAACACATTAAGAAAGATTTTAGGAATAGTAACTTATAAGACAAGGGTAGCATTTTATGTACTGTAGGACTTCAAAAGCTAGCAACTTGCATACTCCAACTGTACTACACATTAAGGTCACTAAGCACAAATCTTCTCCTTTGGGAGGGAGTAAAAGTATTTTATCCTTTGTAATCTACTCCCTTGCAGTCAAAGTTATCTCACTGTAAGTTATTAAAGAGTGTGGACATCTTAGCTGGGAAATACTAAAACAGTTTCAATAAGAAACAATACTGACAATACCATCAGTTAATAGAAAAAGAAAACGTTACTCATAAAAGTAAACACAATTACTTGAAAATAAAAAGTGTAGTACTTGAAAACTAAAATAAAAAAATGATCACCTGAACACCATATAACCCTCAGAGAAAGATTTGAGTTTGGAAGAAATAAGGGGAAAATGTTAAGTTGTCAATCTCGCCTTCATTCTTGCTTGATGGGTTCGGAGCCGATCCCTCGGCTCCGACTCGGCACTTGCTAAAGCTCGAGAGTCACTTTTACCAGCTCGAGGCAGCCCCATATCCCATGATGCAAGGCGGTAAGTACCCAGATCTCGTTTGCCGCTTCGCTTAGGAGGTCTTCTTTTTACCAGCTCCTGGTAAGTTGTTCACTTTTGTGATATTTAAGCCCCTTTTTAGTCAGAAACACCTTTATTGATAGTTTAAGTTTATATTTCTACCCTTTCTGACAGAAATTCCTGTCTCCTTTAATTTTTGTTAGTCAATCTTTCCCTATCCCATCCCCCGTTAGGGTGTGTGTGTGTTGGTTTTATAGAATACCTTTTGGTATTTTGTTTAAGTTAAATTTGACTGGTGTGTGTGGGTATTGTGTTTTCAGCACCATGTCAAAGGAGAGGGTCTCAGGTTTTTAAGAAGTGTGACTCGTGCTGTCAGAAGATGTCTCTGACAGACGGTCACACTTCTTGCCTGTACTGTCTGGGCCTCTTCACCTGCAGGACTCCTGTGCTATTTGTCACCTTCAGCCAGAGAGTCCTGCAGGAGAGACGCATAAGCTGATTCTTAGGGGCCTTCTTAAGCCGGAGGGCTCTCCGGCTAAGTCGGCTCCACCAAAATCAGCAAAACCTGCCAAGGCCCAGGCTTCTGTATCTAAGCCTGCGGCCTCGCCCGACTGCATTTGAGTCGGGATCCTCCGCTGGAGCCGATTCTGGCTTAGCCGCACCGATGGCTATCGGTGCCGAATCTGTTTGACCGCCGATGTCGGCTCCGATCGGTTCCGACACCCATGTGGCACAGGCATCGGTGTCGGCTCCGATCGGCTCTGGCACCGTTACTTTGGTGGCTGTATCGGCTCCGGCTGGAGCCGATACATCGAGGCTTCCTGTCGGCTCCGAGAAGTCGGCTCCGACAGGATCTATAGTATCGGCTCCGATGGCTCATTCCAGGAAGAGTCAAGTAAAAAGCCAATGGAAACACAACACCAAACACAATCTGGCAAAAGCAGCAATCGGAGGCAAACGAAAAGGAATGAAACAAATAGCGTAAACAAGATTTATTTCCACGCTTTCGTCCGTAGACTTCTACGCTATTTGTTTCATTCCTTTTCGTTTGCCTCCGATTGCTGCTTTTGCCAGATTGTGTTTGGTGTTGTCATTCCAGGAAGAGGTCGAGGTCTCCTTCCTTGGAGCCGATACTTTCGGCTCCGGCTTCACCTCTTCTATCGGAACGGAGCCATCGGAGCCGATCTTCAAGGTCATCCAGGTTGTCAGATCATGACCTAGAGAGAGTGGTCAGTAGATTACTCAAGTCACAGGTACTGGCCCAAATGTTACACAGTCCGTCTCAGCAGACGACTGTTGGTCCACACCCCGTTACAGTTCCTCCTTCAACTCTACCCCAGAGCTTGGAGTTGGAGTCTTCGGGCATGGTTACTGCTACGGCTGGAGGACGGATACCCCCTTCTGTTCCTTCAGCCTCTACTCTTATCTCCTCTTTGAGACCTTCCTTAGAGGGATTCGGTGGTCGGGCTTCCATGGTCTCCTCCGAGGGGGTGAGTGGCATCGGACCCTTGTCCGAACCCGCTCTTCCCCTTGGAGCCTCGGCCTTGGTGAGCTCGGCTCCGACATCTGCCTCGGAGACTTCCCTTCGGTGGTCCCTGGAGTTCCTAGCTCTTCGGAGCGGGTTCTCTCGGACCTGCCTGGGAGGGGAGCATTCGAGGTGATGAAGAGTGTACTGGCCACTGGTATCAGTCAGCAGTCTGTTCCCGTAGCTCCTCCCTCTATAGTACCTGTTGACATCTCTGCCACTTCTCTTGCTACAGGACCCAGAGATCCTCCGCCTCAGGTTTCCCCACTGGGAATTTCCCCCTCTTCCGAGGATTCTCCTGATGCTTCGGGAGATCATCCTAGGAAGAGGACTTGTAAGAGGAAGCATGTAGACTCCCGAGTCTGTCACTGATACTGACTTTGATGAGTCAGAGGGATCCCCTAGATCCCCCTCTGAGGATGTCTCCTTCTCAGACATCCTAGAACTTCTGAAACAGAGGGGGAACTGGCCCACCAACAATCCCTCTGAGGATGAGTCAGTATACCTAGAGGCGTTTGGATCTCGGCCCTCCACCTCCTGTGTGTCTCCGCCTTTCGACCCCTTATGCAGGTTATTGTACCCAGGCGGCAGCTCCTGACTCTGTAGAGCCAGTCCCTAGGAGGCCTTCAAAATTTATCACTGCCCCGAGTGACAAACAATTCCTTACCAAGGGTGTCCACGCTGATGCCATGGTGGTGGCTGCGGCCACCAAAAAGGAACTTGCAGATCCTTCCGTGCCTGTCCATCCTCCTAATAAGGACTCTAGGACCATGGATAGGTAAAGCGGATATTTTCCTCAGCGACCTTTGCTATGCGTTAAGCTGAATTATCTTTGTCACTTCACCAGACTCCAGAGAGATATCCTCAAGGAGCTGGGAGAAGTAGTTCAGGATCCTACAGCTGCTGGGGCTCAAGAAAAGATTGCTTTGCAGCTAGGAACCCTCAATTCCGTTGTTAACTCCTCCATGCTACATCTTATGCTGCGGATGGAGCGAGTAGAGCCGCAGGCACAGGTGTGGCTCTTAGACGCCAAGCCTGGATGCGGCTATGTGATTTTGCGGATCCCTTTAAGGCGTCCTTCACAAATTCTCCCTTTGATGGGTCAGCTTTGTTTGGCCCTCAGGTGAAGGAAACCTTGACCAGGTGCGAGCAGGACGGCAAGACTCTTTCTGCTGTTGGAGTCCGTTTTTCCACCCTTCTAGGCCTTATCCCAAAGGACAGAAGGGCGGGAAGATGTGGTTCCGTAAATCCCAAGGAGTCACGCCGGATTCACGTGGTCAGTTTAACAACAACAGACGCCGCTCTAGAGGCAGAGGGGGTCCGAAGAACCAGGGAAACAGGGAGCCTCTCTCTGATAAGCCCTTTCAGCATCCCTGAGGTGTTGCCCGGCTGTCCCTCCTTGGAGGCAGTCGGGGGAAGATTATCACTGTACCCAAAAGCCTGGCATTCCCTCACTCAAGACAGATGGGTACAGTCGATTATATCCAAGGGTTACATAATTCCTTTCGAGGAAAGTCCCTTCCCCTCAAGTTCCCTTCCAGATGTACCACCCGGTCTAAGGGAGATTGCAGAGTCAGAAATCGAAAACTACTGCAAAAGAGCCATTCAGCCAGTTACAATAGACCATTCAGAGCCGGAATCTACTTCAAGGTTCTTTTGGTCCCCAAAAGACGGGAGACTGGAGACCAATATTGGATCTCAGCAGACTCAACAAGTCTGTCAGGAAGACAAGATTCGAATGGTCACTCTTCAGTCAATTCTGCCCTTCTTACAGAAGGACAACTGGATGTGCTCAATAGATCTTCAGGATGCATGCTATCACATCAAAATTCACAGACAGCTCCAGGAGA